>NC_056730.1:849565720-849667597 GCF_019279795.1 Protopterus annectens
ATCACTTTGATCTTCCCACTTTTCACCATAATCTGTACCTCCACACTTACCCATATTACCTGTACTTTTGTTCTCCCTTCCCTTTGACTTTTCCCACCCTTATTTGCCCACCCCAATTTGCCTTTTCCTCTCCTATCAATTTCAACTCCATCACTCCTGATTAGCCAGTTCACTAACATCTCTAGCTCCCATATTCTACTATACCCTATCCTTCTGAAGAGCCCATATCTCTGCTATTCCAATGTTCCCTGATCCAAACAGATGTTCCATATCCCGACCACCTCACAAATATCTACCTCATTTTCTAGTTCCAGTCTGTCTTTTGACTTTTCATGTCTCATTTTTGGATCCTTAACATTTTTCCTTTAGTTTTCTTGCCTTTTTTTCGGCATGTAATTTGCACCTAGGTAGGCCTTTTATACTCTTGTTGTAGAAAAGTAGTATGGAAGAGGTCAGAGATTTAACACTAAGCTGAAAAAGGGAATTAATGTTGTAGGCATTACACTGTCCCCCAAGTGAGTAAGAAGACTGGAAAGAAAAGGTAACTGGGGTTTAATCAGTAGACGGAGTAAGCCTTCCCAGTATGATTTTGTAGTGCTAACTAGTACAAGTAGTTGAGCTAAGATTATGGTGGGCTTCTAAAACAAAAGTGACACAAGAGCTGGGTTGCTATCTTATCAGGTTTAAGAATATAACAGGGATGGGGTGAGGAAAATCAAAATCACACCTGACAACTCTCACAACTAAATCATGTCTTCATTGTTTTTTTCAGTAAAAATGCTATTTCTCAGCTCTCCTACAATTTACACAGAGATAATCACTTTTGAGTCAAAGAATGCAATACAAATGATTGTTTTCTGGCCCTAAACTATAACTTTTACTACTTTCAAAACTCACCAAAATTTAAATTAAAGCAACACAGCAATAAAACAAGAAAAAAGAAAAAAAAAACTATGCAAACGTAAAAACAATAAATAAAAAAATAAAAAATAGACATATAACGCTTTTATTGATAGGTCTCAACACCGAACCTTGTCCAGTTCTCCTTTCCCTAAGTAAAAATTCTATTTCTCAGTACCTTCCATAATTCAGATATAAGGAATCCCTCAGGAGTCAAAGAAAACAGCATAAATGTTTGCTTTTTTGCCTTTACATAGAACTTTTAAAATGTTTAAAACTCCAAGAAAAGCTAAACAACATTGCAATAAAAACAAGAGCAAAAGGCAAGTAAACATGGTAAGTATACAAGTCTTCTTTCGGCTTTTTCCAGTTAGGGGTCGCCACACGCCCATTCACACTCCCACCTACCTGCATGTCTTTAACGTGACTCGACTGCAGGGAGGACATGCAGACTCCACCCAGAAGGTGCTCCAGCTGAGAATAGAACGGGAGAATCTCTTGCTGTGAGACAACAATGCTAACTGCTGCACCACCAGGGCTCTATGGTAAGTATACAAGTATTGGAGAATATATGTGACTCATCTTGCCTGGGAATGCCTAAGGATCAGGCAAGATGCTCATGAACTGATGCTTGGGATGGAGAAATTTGGCCTGCCCTGCTCAGTCTGTCGTGACCTCAACCCCTATCACAAAAATGTAGATGGGGGTGGGGGTTAGCAGCATACCCATTTTGAGCCCCCAGGACCAGCCCATCCACAACTGAAATGTGTGTGTGTGTGTGTGTGTGTGTGTGTGTGTGTGTGTGTGTGTGTGTGTGTGTGTGTGTGTGTGTGTGTGTGTGTGTTGTGTGTGTTGTGTTTATTCTCTACACACACACACACACACACACACACACACACACACACACACACACACACACACACACACGTGCCTGAGTCTGTGCAGTGCAAACAAAAACAAACACTTAGATGTAGCTAACTGGTGGCAGATCCTCCTTGAAATCTGTCCAGAAACCAGTAACTTGACTATTGACCTTTGAGACTGGAAGCCTTTACTTCACTGTCACTTTTATGGTCTACAAGACTGGTGAATGTTCAGAGATGAGGAAGGAAACAACAGTTACTTAGTACTTGGAATCATACCTCTTAATCTCTTAATGCAGGAAATCTCGACAAAGCCTGACAAAATGGGGGGACAAAGGCCCAAAAATAGGGACAGATTTTAAATATTACTGTTATAAACTTAGATAGTTGCTAACGTAATAGGGGTTGTGTTAACATACATTTTCTGAATGATGTGAAGTCTGAAACTCAAATGTATGTGATATGTATGCCATGATTTGGTGACTTCATTCCTCAGATCATCCCAGTGATTTGCTAGAAAACAATGAATTTTATGAGGAACAGACCAAAAATATGAGGCAAATATCTAGACATTCTGTGAAAATCTGGACAGTTGAGAGATGTGTTTGGAAGTGATGGGAATTCAGCGTCTTTTGTGTAAAAAAAAAAACTATGTTCAAAAAGGGATTCAGGATTGCCTAAGTTGTTACTTTTGCTACCCATTGTTATGGCCATATACTTGACTTTGTCTTCATACTGAGGGTCAGTGTCCTAGACCCAGTGGTGAAAACTTGTAATTTGGTCTGCCCATTCTCTTTATCAATTCATTAATGACATACCCAGGGTAAAGCACTTCAACCTCTGGAGCAGTGCAAGAATGTAGGCCTGCTGACCCTAGACAGTATAATTCCTGTTGTGTACCATACCCTCAGGAAGGCAGTGCTCAGTGTATGCAGGAGCTAGATGAGGTATATAGCAGGGGTCTCACTCCTACTTTGTGTTTTGTATCCCAGAGCATTGCACTCTTGACCAACCTCCATCCATGACAGCCTTAATTTAATCATGAGAACAGTAAATTGAGGTGAAGTGGGCATAACATGGAACACAGATGATATTACTCTCACTGACTGAGGGACAAGCTTGTCTGATAAATATCTAGTCTTTTTTACCAGGTGGACATCTCCCAAGGAAGTCAGTGTACTTTTCTAAGGAGATCTCCAAAATGGCAAATTGCTTGGTCAGTCTTTTCTGGGTGGTTGGCAAGCTGTGCAGTTTGGACTGTTTAGCCACTGAAAAATGTTTTACTCCTGTAGAGGATGATCTGTCTGAATGCTTTTGGTGCTAAGCTTGCCTTGACGAGGTCAGGCCTCATCACAACTGCATTGGTAGAGCATTTGTTTGGTTCACGAAAGGTGCCTTCATATTCCCTTTTCTTTGACATTACAAAACACTCAACTACTTGTAGCTTGGCTCCCTGCCCAACTAAGCTAGTTATATTTTGCCTAGATGCTCTACCTTATACTTTTCAAGAAGATATATTTCCAGCTATATGAACAAAGCAATTACTACTCCTATCCCCCTCCCCCTGAAAAGGTGAGATTATGCGCTAAAGATTACAGCTCAATCTTGAATATCACTTTCTTGGGTAAGTTCCTGAAGAAAGTAGTTCTCAGCTGGATTGCTATAAGAAAATGATTTGCATGATCCATTCTGCTCCAGCATTCATTCCAGATATAGGACTGAGACAGCCCTCACAATGATATTTAATGATCTGCTTATGGTGAGAGACCAGCATCAACACTCGCTAATAGTCCTTCTGTATCTCTCGTCAGATTTTGATGCAGTGGTACATGGGATCCATCCAGACCATTTACAAATTTAGTGTGAGATCTCAGGTATGGTTCCAGACTGGTTTACCTTCTACCTTTCTGAGTACACTATTAGGGTATTGTCTGGGAATACTTCCGCTGATTCACACCTTCTTACCTGTGGTGTTCTGCAAGGCTCCATAATGAGTCCATAACTGTAAACCATATACAGTAAGCACTTCTTTTAGAAGATCTCATTAAAAGTAAGTGTCTATTTTATAATTCCTAGGATAATTAAATGCAGCTGTAATTATTTTTCTTCCATTAAGAATCTATGTCTGATGTTAACAATCTATCAATTATTTGGAATGCATCCATGATCGCATAGTTGTCAGTTATTCGAAGAACAATACCTTGAAGAAGCTTGCCCTGAACATGTATGCCACCATGTGAGGTAAAATGGAAATAATGTAGTCCATAGTTTCATAGTTCTATTCTATTCTATTCTATTCTAATGACCAACAGGATTTTTATTATCCTAGCTATGCAATAGGACCCAATTGTGTACCTATGGACATGACCATTTATTAAGGGGGGTATGCTAGGAAGTTTCTAGAAGTTATGAAGGGGGTATGTTAGTTTGGGTATTACTGTTTGCCTCTGTCTAACATAGATACAGGGACTGAAACCAGGGTGACTATTCATTGCTCAAGGTTACACTTAAATAGGGTTAGGGATGGAGTCTGCTTTACATGGATGGGGAGCCTGTTCCAGAGCATCCTCTGAGACACATATCTGTCTCACCAAAATGTCTTATTTATGTCACTAGCAAAACTTAAATCCATGGATCTAGTGGTTCTGATGCTGTTCATTTTGCAGATGTAGAGGAAGGTCCATCAGACCCGGATTCAAAGATGCATTGTATACTAGGTATAAATCGCCTCTCAGTAACCTGTAGGAAACATAGTGTAGTGAAAGGGTTTTAAAGTGATCCATATATGACAATGAGTTTATACTCTGGATTCTGCTGCTAAGCAACCTTAGTAAGCATTCCAACTACTGCATATATCTGGTCATGTGCATGCCAAAGAGAGCATTATAATCAATGATGGGTCTGATAAGGGCCAAATAAAGTGGCACTACGACTTCCTTGGACCTGGACGCCATGCCCTTACTTATCAGTTGGGAAACATAGAGTGATTTTTTTATTGCTTTTTTCACATGTTGGTCAAAGGCCAGATTACTGTCTACATATGTTTCTAGATCCCTGACTACCAGGTCAGCTCTTAGGGGCATCTTATCGATGAAATGATTAGCCTGGGTGGTAGTTTTCCCAAAAGGCACTATAATGCATTTCCTGGCATTGAGTTTTTTTCCCCAACTTTGACACTGGTCACTTTTCTGCGTTAGACCCTGTTGTAAGATGTTTGTATCATGGGGAAATCTGTGATGGCTCCCAATTTACAATCATCTGTAAATTTGGTCAGCCAAAAGCCCTTAATATTAGACTTTACCTCCAAGACGTAGATGCTAAATAGAATCAGACTCAACATGAAGCCATTAGCTACTGCACTGGTTACTGGTCTCTTAGTGGAGGTGGCATGTCCAATACTGACTTCCTGAGTCCTGTCTGTGAGCCAGCTGGAAATCTAATGAGTTATATAGGAGTGCATGCCCAGTTCAGTGAGTTTGTTAACTATATCTGAGTAGAGTATTGTATCGAATACCTTAGCCAGGTCCATGTAGGTGGTAGGAACAATGTTTCTCTTATCTATTGCCTTGGTGACCTTCTCAAAGAATTTCACCAGGTGTAGTAGGCTTGAGCTTCCTTTGACAAAGTCAAATTGTGTTGGGTCCAGTGTCTGAAGTGGGTGCAATATTTGGGTGCTGTCTTCCAAAACAGACTGAAAGTAAAGGAGCAAGTCTTGACCTTTATCAAATTATCCTTCTATCTCAGTAACATTGTCATAATTAAACACCTCTTTCTATTAACAGACCTTTCCATGGTGGTTCATTCCATAGTCCCCTCTCAATTAAACTAAAGAAATATGCTCATTCTCTCTCTCTTTATATATATATATATATATATATATATATATATATATATATATATATATATATATATATATATATATATATATATATATATATATATATATAGAGATATATATATATATATATATATATATATATATATATGTATATATACAGATATATATATATATATATATTTATAAATACATATACATATATATATATATATAAATACATATATATATATATATATATATATATATAAAATATACATTAATATATATATATATACATATATATATATACACACATATATATATATATATATATATATATATATATATATATATATATATAGGTTTACTATCATAATGTAGAAATTTAAAATAAAATGTGTATGCGTGTTGAATTGTTTCACGAGCACATTTTTGTATGTAATAATGAAAAACAAGTGTTAATTGTCGAAAATGTCGCTCACGGCATTTCCGATAATCAACAGCACTCCCACCAGTCCCGTAACTCCCTACCTAACTAGCCTACACTCACAGTTATGCAGGGGGGGCAAGCCCCCCTGTGCCCCCACACCCCCCCTAACTTAATATTCCAACTCTGAGATTGCACTACAGTGAGGAAAGGGATGTATTTCCCTAACCGCACTGTACCACAATCCCCTTACATGAGCAAACGTTATAATTGCGAATGCACAGTCCATTCGCAATGATAACGTTCGCTCACATAACCTGCCGAACTATGAAGTATTCGAACATATGTTGTTTGAATACTTCATAGCTGTGCAATTGCACGGCGGCATTTTGATAGTAAACTATATATATATATATATATATATATATATATATATATATATATATATATATATATATTTATTGCTCTCTAATAGTGAACTTTACTGACTGTTACTCGTTCACTTGTTCAAAACTCTGCAACCCACTTACTAAGGGGGGAATCTAGGTACAAAATCTATATACATTTATTTATTTACTTTTTTATTTTTATTTTTTTATTTATTTATTTTATTTGTTAACCGGGTAGTGTCTGACTGGGCCAGAAGCCCTTTTTCAGTGGAGGCCCTGGGAGAAAAGCTCCATAAACAAAAACTTGCAATAATAATAATAATCTATAATAAAGTAGTGAGATGAGAGTACAAACAACAGTGTAAACAAATAAACAGAGTCTAAAGTGGATGGACAATCCATTATGAGCTTACATATGAAAATACAATGACAGAATGCAATATAAATTCAGAGCCAGCAAGCATGGATATAAACAGAGAAATAATGACAGGGAGCTAAATTACCATTAAAAGTATATGCACAGTATGGGGTCGATTCAATAAATGTGTGTCCAACAAAGAAACTGAGTGAAAGATGTTATGAGTCCACAGAGTTTAGAGATGGATGGGATAAAGTAAGAGGATAGATTAGAGGATAAGGTAGGGTATAGACAAGCAGTTATCCTGGTGAATAGCAGGAGCAGATCCAGTGTTTGGCTAGGTAGTTCTTTAGGAATTGTTTGAACTCCTGGTGGTGAGGGTTTTGTGCAATGGGTTGTGGAAGAGTGTTCCAGAATTTGGCAACTTTGTGGGAGTAAAGTGAGTCACTGTGGCGATTGAGAGAGTGGGAGACATTTAGCATTCGGTTGTTGGAGGATCTAAGGGAGCGGGTATTAGTTCTAGGTTGGACAAGGCTAGAGATTGCAGGGCAGTTAATGGGTTGGTAGATTATTTTATGGACCAAGGCCATTTGATTAAGTAATAAAAGGTTAGCGAGTTCTAGCCAGTTGAGCTGGGAGAGGACAGTACAGTGGTGAGTCCTGTGTGGTTGATTAGTGGCAAACTTAGCTATTTTGTTGTAACAGGATTCTAGATGATTGCGCTCTGTCTTATGTAGGTTGATGAATATGTGAGATCTATATAAGAGGGTGGAAAACAAGTGTGACTGAGTAGTGGCTTGTCTGGCACTGTGAGTAAGGTATGGTTTAGCCCTAAAGAGGGTGCCACGTTTGTCATGAACTTTCTTGATAGCCAGTGAAATATGTTTGTCAAATTTTAGATACTCATCTATTGTGACTCCAAGAAGTTGGTTGGTGGGTTCTATTTGGGTTCTCTTTGAGGACAGGATAGTTAGAGGGGACTACCAGGTTTGGATATTTTATTTCTGAAGACAATCATCTTAGTTTTATTAGGGGTAAGAATAAGCTGATGCTCTGTGAGGTATTTTTCAACATCCTGAAAGGAAGTTTGCAGTTTTGTTTGAAGTTCTTGTGGTGAGTGGGCTGAACATATAAGTGTGGAATCATCTGTGTACTGGACAATGTGGGACAATTGAATAGTTGAGCTGAGGTTGTTAGTAAAGATGGTAAAGCGGAGGGGACCAAGAATGGAACCTTGGGGTACACAGACTGTGATGGGGATTAAGCAGTAAATACTGTTAGCCCATTTAGTTGCTTGCATATGATTGGAAAGATAGCTATGAAACTGGGATAGGGATGCAGTGGTGAGGCCAAAAGATGAGAGTTTGTCTAGAAGTAGTTGGTGACAAACAGTGTCAAAGGCTTTGGACATATCAAGAAAGACAGAAGAGACAGAGTGACCTTCATTTAGGAGAAAGATGTTAGAGCAGTGGTAGTACTATGTTTAGGTCTAAAGCCATGCTGAGAACTAGATAAATTTTGACTATGGATGAGGTAAAGCAGCTGATTGAGAATACATTCTTCTAAGAGTTTTGTGAGAGGGGAGTGGATGGCTATAGGATGATAGTTGTTTAGTTCTCTGGATGGACCACCTTTGTGAAGGGGAATGATGTATGATAGTTTCTAAAGAAGAGGGAAGTAATGTTCTGAAATGGAATGATTTAACAAGATAGATATGGGGTAGGCAATAGAATGTGCTATAATCTTCAGAAATACATTAGGAAGTTGGTCAGTGGCAAGACAGCAGGGTTTTAGCTTGGTCAGGAGTTTTTTATGTAGCTAGTATGAATACTATTACAAGAGAGGGAGTTGGGGTTGTCTGGGGTAGGAGTGGGAAGGGAAAGTAGTTGGATGAACTGGGAATCTAGTAGGGTGGTTATGGAATTAATAAAGTAGGAGTTGAACTGAGTAGCTATAGGGTCAGTGTTGTTAGGGAGACGGGGCAGGGATTGGAGTATGACCTGGGCTAAGGAGATAGTTAATGCTTTGCCAGAATTTTTTGAGGTTATGTAGGTGTTTTTGTTGACAAGTTAGCAAGTAAGTTTGCTTGTCCATTTTGATTTGTTTCTTAGTTAAATTCTGAAGCTGTTTATATACTAAGAGGTTGGGCGTATCTTTGGTAGTCTGGTAAGCTGACCATGCACTATCCCTACACTTAATTAGTATTTTGGTGTCATTTGATAGCCAAGGTAGTTGTGTGGCTCTTAGTCATACTTTTCTAGTGGTGGCAAGATTATTAAGTATGTTAAGGAAGGAGTTGTTAAAAAATTGGACAGCTTAGTCTAGATAGAGGTATTTAGGTGGAGACAAGTCACATTGTTGAAGTAATAGGTTAAGGGTAGAAGGGGAGAAATCTTTAGTACTACGGATGTATTTGTAGGAGATGTTACATTGAGTGTGTATTGGTTTTCTGTAAAGAAAAGTTGGAGAATGGTCACTAAGGGAGTCAGGCAGGCATCCTGCTAGGAAGTGAAGTTGTGTCTATAAGTCAGAATCCAATCTAATGTTGACTGCTTACTGGAGTGTTTATCTGTGCATGTAGGACAGGTTATGGTTTGATTGAAGTTGAAGAGGTTTATGAAGATTGAGGGGGTACTAGATGAGCAGGAGTACCAGTCAAGATTGAAGTCACCAAGAATTATAGTTTCCTGGCTGAAACTGGTAGATGCCCAGGACAGTAGATTTTCAAAGGTAGCAAGATTATTGCCTGCAGGGAGATAGATGACGATGATGATAATGTTTTTGTTGGGAATAATTAGTAGGTGAGTAGTTAGGATTTCTGCATTGAGTAGGTCTGGATAGAAACAGTTAAGTAATTCAATTTTGAGGGTGTCTTTAAACAAAATGGCAACTCCACCACCTCGTTTGTTTACTCTGTCTTGTCTAATCATGTTATAGCTGTATAAATATAGTTCTAGTTTATATTTATTTACTTATCCTTTCTTGACCAGGTTAGTCTCACTAGGCTGTACTTATCGTGTTTTCTCTGACTGGCCTGACGGATTAACTGTGTAAAAGTCTATCATCCTGTATAAAAGCCTCAAATTTGCTCATCATGCAAATGTGGCTCCTTGTGCCTTGTATATGAGCAAACATTTCCAGTTTAAAATCCTCTATTGGAAATGTTCTCCATAGTCTTCTGCTGTTCACAGTTACTCAAACAAAAAGTCACCAGTTTGTGCAGAGGGCGGTACAACTGCAGTTCATCTAAACAAAGCTGGTCAGCATTTGACAACTTTTCCCTGAGATCTGGAGAGATTTTGCTGAAATCCAAAGCACTGACTGCTAAAATAAAAAAAATAAGTACTTTTTGAGTTTTCTTTGCACTTTGCTGACTGTATTTTATCATTTTGCTGATTTTTACTGTATTTTTCTGCACTTTAAAAAAGCTGTTCTATTGCCTTAAGTAGTTAGTACATAGCATAGACTATATTCAGATCTACTGAATCTAGACTGTATTGTTACACTTGAGCAGTACTCCAGCCATCTTACATTAGGATGGCCCTGCCTGCACCCTTGTGGCAGAAGTGTGTAGGCTGAGCCTCATCTGAGTTGGGGATTACTGGAGGAAAGTTCATTGTGTGCTTTGCCATTGGTAGTTTAGCTTAAAAGTCTTTAATTTTGCCTGTATTTAAGCCTAGTATTTGCGGTTTGCTGCACACCATGCAATTCAATTCATCAGTGCCCTGTATAGACACAGAAGAATTGAAACACAAATTTCTTCTAGACATCTGTTAGTGAACCCTCCCAAAGCGTCCCTGCTGGATTGCGGGAAACAGTTGCTCACTGAGAAGTGTTACCATAGTTTTCAGCTCCAGCCTTCAATAGAATAAGCCCCTTTGTTAATCCAAGAACAAAAATGTGGTCAAACTAGCCCACTCTCCAATGGTAGTTACCGTAAAAACCTGCCATAATGGACGTTCACTTTCCAACCATTTCTCTGGCCAGCCTGGTTGACATGGGCATCCTGAGGCAATGTAGTAATCGTCTCATGTATACTGGCAACAACTTACTCCTAAGACAAACAAATATCCTATGTGAGAGATATAATTACACTATGAATTTGGAATCAATTCTCTCATCTAACAACAAAGTGGACATCAGACAGATTGTTAGCACACACACACACACACACACACACACACACACACACACACACACACACACACACACACACGCACACACATCACCTCTTACACACAACAAGATCACAACACATAAACCTGCATATGTTGAGGTACTCAGTAGAAGCCTACCAAATGATCAGGGACCTCTCAAGAAATAAATCACCTGCACACACTGCAAGTAGAATCCACTACACATAACAACGCACACACCAAGTGTTGCAGCAAATAAGCCTGTTTGGCAAAACACCTCAAAACCAAATGTCCTTGTCATAGGCGACTCCATAGTGAGACACACAGATGTCCCCCCTCTCCAGGCTGGACAAGGAGAAGGTCACGGTCAGTTGCCTGTCAGGTGCCAGGATCTGTCAAATCACACATGCACTCAAGTCACTCATCAACAATTACTGTTATGACTCTGTCATAGTACATGCTGGGGTGAATGACTTGAGATGTACCTCTCTGGACTATATGAAGAGAGCTTTCGGATAATGGCAAAAGCGCTTGCCTCCCCCAAAGTGTCTCCACTCGAGACAAACTCAGGATTATGCTGCTTAATGCTAGGAGTCTAAACAGGAAACTGCACTCCCTGGAAGCACTCCTTACTATGGAAAATGTTGACGTCTGTGCAGTCAGTGAGACATGGTTCAAGGCCACAGAGAACACCCTCACTGTGCAAGGCTACAATGCCTTCCATGCATTCATTCCCCAAAACAAGTGTGAAAGAACCAAAGGTGGAGGTGTATCCACCTTAATTAAAGCCAAATACACCTTGAGACTGGTTAAGCAATAAGACTCTCTTGAGCTACTCCAGGTCCAACTAAATATAGGTAAAACACCCTCCACATTAATGCTAGTTACAGGTCCCCCACTATGAATCAAGAGAAGCAAACCACCTACCTGGACTTACTAGTGTCACACACTATACAACCAAATGCTTTGGTCATGGGAGATTTCAACTATCTTTAAATCAATTGGGTGACATACATGAGCACAAGCATGCACACCCTGAGGTTCCTGGACTTTGTCAGTACAAATGTCTTGGAACAGCTAGACTGCACCCCCACAAGGGGCTCAAATGTCCTAGACTTCATACTCACCAACATGGGGGGGGGGGTCACTGCACTACTCCCTGTGTGTAGCCTCCCTAGTAAGGTCAGACCATAAATCTATCTCATTTGAAGTAATGGTCAGACCTGACACCCCCACAGGAGCAAACAAAAAAAAATTGAAACATTTCTCCAAAGCAAACTACAAACTACTAGGCAATAGTACAAAAAGTTTCAACCCCCCCCCCCCTGCTAACACAGACAATGACTTCTATGCAGAGGAGTACATAAATGCCCTGTATAACCTAAACAATTGTATAGACTCAGCTGCACCTGACCGGATTAAAATCAGATCCTCCCACATTGGTGGAACTCAAGTATAAATAGGTTATAAAACAAAAGGAAGAAACTGATGTCTAAAAACAAGAGAGAACTTACTCAGCAGAAGAAGAATACCCTCCACAGCTTGAACAAGCAAATCTGATATCTTGTAAAGTCCTCTGAAGCTAGTTACAAAGCTAAATTAGCACCTTTAGCTAAGGATAAACTTAAGACATACTTTAGCTGCATTTGAAATCTAAAAGAGAATACCCAACTATGTGTTGAACTTATAGTGGATGGTATCTCTCATACTGAACCTGAGGAAATTGCCAACCTGCTTGCTGACAGATTTTCTGCAAACTACACCCCCCTGTCCCCACCAGCCATACTGCAAAGCATACCTGACGCCAGTCCTCTGTCTAGTATATCCAAAGAGCAGGTCATATCCTTGCTCTCTAAGGCCAAAAACACAGCCTCTATGGGATCAGATAACATCCCAGGCTGCTTACTAAACAATCTAAAACAAGACATTGTGGAACCACTTGGCACTGTCTTTAACCTCAACCTGAGCACTGGCTTCATTCCAGCAGAGTGGATAACAGCAACAGTTATCCCCTTGCACAAAGCGGGTCCATCAGCCAACCCTGGGAACTATAGACCCATAAGCTTAACCAGCCATATCTGCAAGGGTATGGAAATAATCATCATGGACTTATTAGCAAGGACATGGGAAACGTTCAGATTCTTGACCCAACCTAGTTTGGCTTTGTCAAGGGTAGATCATGCTTATTGAACCTGGTGGACTTCCTTGAGAATGTTACCAAAGTCCTGGATGAAGTCAAAACAGTACATACTGCTTATCTTGACTTAGTCAAGGCTTTTGACACAATCCCCCACTCAGATACTCTTGAAAAACTCTCCTAGCTGTGGTTTAACCCATACATCACTAGATGGGTAGCCAACTGGCTCACTGACAGAATGCATACTGTCAAAGTTGGGGATTACACCTCTACTCATAGACCAGTTACCAGTGGCATACCATAAGGATCTGTGCTGGGCCCTCTACTGTTTGGAATCTATTTCTCAGAAGTTTAGGTGAAAGTAGATGGCCTGCGGCTCACCAAGTTCACTAATGATTGCAAACTGGGTGCAATCATTGCATCCCCAAATGATATTAACATATTATAAATGGGGCTAACAGAGACAAATGATAGGTGCCAAAGCTATGGACTAAAACTAAAAGGAAAAAAGTGCATTATTATCCCCTGTGGCAAAAAGGAAGTCCCTGCAAATTACAATATTGACAAACCCTCCACTAAGCTCAAATGCAGTGGTGCGAGATTTGGGAACATGGGTTGATAGCAATCTAATCTTCAATTACCATGTGTCCATAGTGGTAAGGAAAGCCTTCTACATTGCACATCTAATAACTAGGGGCATCACATCCAAAACTAAGGATGTTATAACTCCTCTGTACTTGACCCTCATAAGACCACTAATAGAGTACAATGCTCCCTTTTGCATGTATCTCACCGGACACCTGCAACGGCTGGAGAGACCACAGAGGTTTCTCTCCGAGAAAATTCAGGGCCTCCAAAACATGACCTACATGGAAAGACTAAAAGCCCTGTCACTGTACTGTGTGTTCTACAGGCTGCTGTGAGGTGACTTGTGCCTGGCCTACAGAGCAGTCTCTGACCCTGCCCAAATGGAAATGCTGCACATCCACAAATCAAGTGGAACAAGAGTCACTCACTCTAGGGATCTCAACCTAGCCTGTGACTTTAACAGAATGTGCTGGAGAGACAGATATATCTCCCAGAGATTGCCATCCCACTAAAATAAACTCCAAATTCATGTGAAGACAGAGCTCCTCAATGACCCTATTCAAGCTTATCCTAGATAATTGGATGGGAGACCATAAATTCATCCCAAGTTGTGGCAAATATGTCCCTCATAGACAGTGGCAGTTGGTGCTGATCATAAACTTGCTCTGTGAATAACAACCATCTAACCAAGGTCATTTAGGGAACAGAGGTATAATATGGTTAGGCTTGTGAAGACCCTAGAGTCATTAGTCTAGGAACCTCATAATAACCTATGAACTTACAAGTATTCTCTTTTCAGGTGAGACTCAAAGTGGTATGTATTCATACTACTAGAGGAAATTTGGCCAGGGCATCGGGGAACTTCCCCTGCTCTTCTCAGTAGGTGCTGTGGGATATTTCCCATCCACCTGAGCTACCACCAACTCAAGCAGATGGGGCCACAGTTTAATGACATGAGCTACACTGCCAGACATTTTTGAAAAGGATCGTCTAAAAATTTCTGGTCATGATGTGCATGCTACTGCACAGTTTGGTCCCTTTTGCTTGAGTGGCCGTTTGACTTGGAACTATCTTTCCTATACCCTAAAGTCAGCTTCACAGGGATTGCTGGCTGTTTTGGAGGGATGGCTTGATATCTCTGCCATGTGTACGCCTGACTTTCAAGGTCCTTACCTGTGGAATATGCTACCTGCCTGGTTGAGGGGGTCTGCCAGTGTAGGTAGTTTTAAGAGCTCTTTAAAATATATTTATTTCAGTTTACTTATACCTTGGGTATCCAGCTGTGCTGTGTAATATTCAGTCTTTCAGTGATGTTTATATTAAATCTCTGAATGTTGACAGATAAAATAGCTTAACTGGTTTAACGTTTTCCCTTCGCTAGTGGCTTTACTAAGACTAAATTTGTTACCTAATACTAGTGCTATCTTATATATTTTTATACATGTGCATGTTGTAATATTACTGTACTCATATTTAGCCATAAAAAGAAAAACTGGGTGTTAGGTACTAGCAGTGGCGGCTGGTAACTTCAAATTAAAGGAGGGCTGCAGGAGACAGCTGAATGGGTGGGGTCAATGGGAAGGGGTGTGGCCAACTATAAAGGAGTGGAGGTATGCTCAAAACCACAACAACTGGAACTTTAGTTAAATACGTTGCCCTGGGTGCCAAACAGTCATTACAAGAGTTCAATCTAGACAAAATGAAGTGTAGAAGAAAAAATATTTCAATGCATTGGCTACATGACAACTTACTTAATATAAAGATGGAAACAGGTTGTGAGGCATGAAAAAATACATTACTTTTTAAATACATTACTGGAATGCCAGTCAAAATCAAGTATAAAAAACAAGCAGCACTCACCTCAAACCACTACTCCTTGCACTGCAGTTCTAATTATAATTTATATTCAGCTGTATAAATTACCAAGTAACATGCTGAAAGTAGCAATCTTTGTGATACCCCCACTTGTAAAAATGTTTCTTATCCAAAAAAGACCTGCTGCCTGACACAACTATCTACTTGTTTCATGGGGAAGACATGATCAAAGTAAAAAATGAACAGCAAACAAGAAACAAGCTCAAGATAAATTGCTTAAAGGATTCCTGCACAAGTTATGGACCACACATGATAGATTGGCATTCTGTTTAGTTTACGGGTAAAGCTTGCAAAGATGACTGCAAGTCTCCAACAAAAGATGACTGTAAGTCTCCAACAAATGTAATGAGCTTCTGAAAATACTGTAATCCTGTCCTATTATTACAAATACTGTCATATACATTTCAGTACCCAAGGCTTCTACATTATCTAGTTATGTAAATATTCTCTGCATGGCAACAACAAAAAGGCTTTCAATGCTGGTAATTCTTTAACAGTATGCTTATTAAAGCTTACTTGCATCTTACAATCTCAGACAACCTTACCTGATGGTCATTAAATCATTGCTACTTAAACAGAGCAACAGGGCACTGTGACAGCATGCATTTCCTGAATAATAAGAAGCATAAATCAACAGTATAAAAATATAACAGAAAACCATAACATTCTGCAAAATCAAGGAAAGATGAAAAGCCACGGTCGTACTTGTGGTCTACCTTGGATGGGGGAATACTCTGCACACTTACACTGCATAACTACTCCTTGCCTTCCTTGGACACATCCAGAGCCACTACAAAGGGGAGTGGGGTGCAACAAGTATGTCACAATTTGAAATGTCTCTGGCTGACGGTGATGGCTCTGACACTCATACCTCTCAACTTCAGAGCAAAAAAATCTGGACAAAGCCATACATAGAACTAGAAGTGGGACACAGGCCCAAAAATAAGGATAATTTTTAAATATTGCTCTTATTAACTTAGATAATAGAACAGTAGGAGGTCTTGTATTAGTAGAATTTTCTGAAGTGTATGAAATCTGAAACTCAAATGTCTGCCATTACTTTCTAACTTCAATCTTTAATGACTTGCCACTAATTTGCCAGAAAACTACAATTTTATGAAAAACAGACAAAAAATGTGATGCAAAAATATAAAGTTGCCACACAATACAGCTGGGAACCTGTCAAAAAGGGACACCTTTTTAATATCAACACTGTTAACTTGAGCAGCTAACAAAATAAGAGCATCTACATGTATTTCTGAAATAAAAGTAATGTATAACTCTGATCATTACAGTTATAAATAATTGCAAACACTCCATGTTTTCTTCCAAAATTGCCATTTTGAGGAGGGATTATTAGGGGACAGCAACATTTTGAGCCAAAATTGGGGACAATTGAGAGTTTTGGATATTCCTAATTCTAGAAAGTGACTTGAACGTACCTCTCGACCGCTTAATGCAGGAAATCTGGACAAGGCCAAATATATTGGGGGAACATACAAACACTACTAAAAATTGCTCTTGTATAAACTTAAGACAGTTGATAGAATAACAGGTTTTGCATTAGCATGCATTTTTCTGAAGGTTATGACGTCTGAAACTCAATCCCCCGGATTCACGAATCCTCTGTGTAAGACTAAATAAGTCTTACTCGAAGGCTGCAGTTGAAAGGTATGACATCAGTGTGCCACGAATATTCATGAGGGCATGCTGACTCAACTGCAAGTCTAACAAGGACCATGCAGGAAAGCGGGGGGGTGTCCGACTGCCGAGCAGTCTAAAGGTCCATGCCCCTGCAAGTGTCCAAAATGCCAAATGTCAACACACAAGAGTGAGTCCACTCAAATTTCCATGTACACAACACCACACTCCCTGACATTGTAAACCCCCAGCACAGTTATAAAAAGTAAAATATTTATTTTTTTTTTCTAATTCCTGATATAGCTGCCCGTCATTGCGCGTGTGTGCGCGGGTGTGCCCATTGCTTAGCTGCAGTTAGCAATCCCGACATGGAAGAGCATAAGAAGGAAAGTTTATGCAAATTATGCCAAATAGCAATAGTGTAATGGTAGAGCATTCACCCAAAGATGAGGCATTCACGGTTCGAGTCCCACCACTCCCCTTCCTATTTATGTTCTAAATTAGTATATGAAATAATTCCTGACATATATGATTAAAATTTTACTAAAAAGCATTGAAATGGCCTATGTATCAGTGAACAAAATATATATTTATAAAGGATCCTGACATATAATTGCCACAGTTAAGCAGCGCTTTACCCAGTGCAATATAGTTGCCTGCAGTTAAGCAGCACTTTACCCAGCGCAATGTAGTTGCCCATAGCTAAATAGTGCTTTACCCAGCACAATACGTTTGCACGGAGGTGCGCGCCGTGCCAAACAGTGCACCGTAGGGCAACATGGAGCAACGTTGAGCAAAGTTGCTTAAACATAGCCACACCCCCTAGCCTGTCTGGACAGTAGTAAAATAAAATGCAATGCCAAGGTCTGAGCCCAGGACTCTGTGCGCCATAATCAAAGTACTGAACCACTAAGCTATGACAGCTTAGGATAAACAGCCACTGTTAACATACATATACTTATAAATTGGAGAATAACCATTACTAAGCAAGTCTGCAGTCAGCTGAGAATTTTCAGAAATGGCCAATTACAAAAATGTGCAGAAAATGCGGCATATTTAAGCCCCATAGGCGGGAATACTCACCATAAATGATTTTAGCTCCCATCTGCAGTTAGAATGGCTGGTGCTGGAGAGGGTACATGCTTCTGAGCGCAATGTTGGGGCATCGAGGAGTCAAAATACATGGTTTGGCTCATTGTCCACCGTCATGAGTCAAGACTCCTGCAGGGTCAGTTCCAAGGGACGGAGTAAAAGGCAGAGGCTTGGAACCGGTTAGCTCATGACCTCACCAGTGTCACAGACGTTCCTCGGACTGGTGAGCAGGTCCATCACCACCATGCAGACCTGAAGAGATGGAAGCAGGACCTACTGAACCAATGGATACAAGAGGCCTGTGGGATGCGAGATGCCCCACAACTGAGTAGGTAGCCATGGAATGCAGTATGTAAGAAATTATAACTGAGTCTGTATAATGGATAGGTATGTCTCATTATCCCTTCATTTACTTCACAGCTGCAGGTGTCTGTGCTGTGAATCAGCAAGCTTATGCAGATAGGCTGCTAAGGCTGTGCCACCAGGCAGGTGAGTGATTATTCTGCATGTATTTTTATATAAAATAGGTGAGAGAGCCTGAAAGAAAGTGTTGTAGTCCAATAATACAGCCATAAAATGCCCTAAATAAGTCCTCTGCATGTACTGTTATATAAAATAAGTCAGAGAGCCAGAAAAAGAGTGTAGTAACCCATTAAGAAAGGTAAAATATGTCCAGAATAATATCTCTGCAGGTACTGTCATATAAAATAAATGAGCAAGCCTGAAAAAGAGTGTTCTAACCTATTAATAAAGGTATAATATGTCTTGAATATATCTTCCATATGCAATGTAATATCAAATAAAGGAGAGAGCCTGTGGAAAAGTGTGTAATGTAATTAATAAAGATATAAAACCTGGAGTGTGTCTGTGTCACTTACTTTGAAATGTTGTTGTACCCTAGCATTATACAAATAGTACTGTTTTAATAAGTGCTGGCAACCCACAGTTGGGCAGTCCCATCTAAAGTGGGTGATGGAAGTGCTAGTAGCTGTGAAGCATATGTACAGTCCTCAACAGTCAGTTACTGGCTGGCATGCATAAGTAAATCTGGCACACAAGTAGCTTGTTAATTTGTTCCCCAGAAATGTGAGTGTGCTACACAAAATGCAGGGTTCTGTACAAATTGAACTGAAAATGTCATGTGAACACATCCAGATATGTAGATAAAGAAATATAAATAAAATCAATAAATATGTAGCAGTAACATCTGCATCTTGGACAGTTAGTATGTCGGATATAGGTCAGGTATATAATGAACTAGCCAAACCCATTGTACAACCTAATGCATGTTGGCAAGTGTAATAATACATGTAGGGGATATACACATGCAGTCACTAGGAATGTAGTGTATATTAAAAGTACTTATAAGATGTTAATTGAGGTTTCTTTGTACACCCTACTGTATGTGCATAAACCATGCAATTCCACACCTCAATGGGTATGTTTAATCTCAAACATTTGTTGGGGCATATGTGCTATTGTTCTATAAATATCTGCATTCACTTTGATGCATGTGCACTGTTCAAACATCGCAATCATGGTGGCTTGTTGCTACCAATCATCCCTGCATGTTGTTGGAATGTCCACTGTCGTTCAATATATGCATGTATTATGCTTGCTGTTCAACTGTTGAAACCTTGGTGTGTTGGGTTAATGGGAATATTACTGCATGCTGTTACAACTAATTTGGAATGCTGTTGTTTATGTTGTAATTAAACAGACCTAATCACAGAACGTATGGGAAGGCTGGTCCCAGCAGACCCACCTGTCTCTCCTCAGCTGGCGAGTGCACCTGGCACCAGCAGGTCCGGTGCCCAGCCTGAGTTCCCCTCCTCCATTGGTTGTGTGCCAGTGGAAGCACTGCAGGGGATGGGGCTCATCCCCCGTGCAAGTGTGGGCGGAGAAGGGCCACCTGTCACCCTTCGAAGGATCCAGGTTGTGGTGCGTAGGGAGATCCAGTGTTCAGTCGCTGATCCCCTATGCCAGGTCAAGGCGAGAGTAGCACATCTCATGGGTGAGCCTGCCCATCCTACGCAGCCCCCAGCACAGCCACCCTCAGGGCTGTGAAGGTGCAGTGGTGACTGCCATGGGTGGGGATCTTAGTTCCACTGTTACCATCTGTGGGCTCATGGGCTTGCGATTTCTAAACATCCATCTCCGTCAATTGTGTTCACCCACCCCATGTGTCATACACCTTCCCTGTATGCATCTTGTTTGCCTTGTATGTTTGAGACAAACCAAAAAACAAACTGATATTCCACAAAATCTGACTAATAACTGTAAGCCAAGGAACTTGTAAATAAAATACAAATTTATTCTTATCGAATGAAACACTTTTCGTTGGCACAAATGTGTCAACTTCTTCAGATTCAAAACAGTTTTGTGAAATACACACACCACTTAAAACAACTTACTCTTGTCATGTGATCAGCATCAGCTGGTGCTGCTGTTCTAGAGCCTGCTCGTATTTAAAGTGATATTACATATAAAAAGCAGTAATAAAACACATTGTGCTCACTGGTACAACATTCAACAGACTGATGAAACCTAATCTAAGATAAGCAGATTAACTACGCTTAGCAGTGAATATCGACTGCTTAATAATAAAGAATAAATCAATTAGTGTTACAGTTCAACAAGTTAAACTTATGGCAATCCTGGTTGAATAACAATCCTAAAAAGTCAGAAATTGTCAACCAACAACTCAGGCAGGATTGATTCTATGCTGTCAGTTAACTCAATTTTACAATACAAGTAAAAGTGTTAAAAATACATTAATAACCAATACGTTTATACAAATTCTACTTAAAAAATGCTAACAAACGACTATCTCAAGAAGTCAGAAATTGACCATTGGTCAAGGCCATTTTTTTAGAGTACAAATATTTAAGGTTTATAAGAGGTTTAATGTTTATAAAAAACTATTAAGGGCTTGCCTACAAAAATACTTGTAGTTCTAAATCGCCAAACTACTAAATAAACATAATCAAAAACACATTGTTGTAAGTTACAAAGTTCCTGCTTCATCTATTTAGACTTTTTAGCTTTAAAAGGCAAGCAATATTGCAGGCATCATTCAGGCCAGGACTTAAAAATGCATTTAGTCTCACCTGCCATAACAGCTCACGTTCTTCGAGCATCAAGTTAAATGGTCCATCTCTCACATCAAAGCTCACATGGTCTATAACTTTGAAAATAAACTTGTGGTTACTGTGTTCAATAAGGTGTCTTGCTAATGGATTATCATATTTTTTTCTTTTCTATAGCATATGTGTGCTCGTATACTCTGTCTTTTAGCTTACATTCGGTTTTACCGATGTAGAAGGCTGAGCATGCTTGGCACCTAGCCACATAAACCACAAGCTTAGAGTTACAGTTGTATTTAGACCTCAACTTAAAAGTCCTACCATTAACAACACAACTCTCCCCTATCTCAATGTGTCTGCACATTCTGCAGTTACCGCATGTAGTCATTCCTACTCGCCTTGACAGGGGTCCCATACTCTTTCTTTCGAGCAAAGTTTTCAGGTTTGCTCCTTTCCTTAAGACAAGGTTTGGCGCTTGTCCAAGTTTAATGGTCAAAGATCTATCAAGTAAGATTAATTTCCAACTTTTGTTCAAGATAAATCTGACCATTTGACTGTCATTATTGAAAGTAGTTATGAAACTAGCTTGAAATTCTTTAGTTGTCTCCCCAGTTGTTACTTCTGCTGTCAATGCGCGGTTACTAATAGTGCTGCCCTCTATCAAGTTCGTTACCTCAACATTTATTGTGTTTGCAAAATTACTGTTAAGTAAAGGTTTAACTACACCTAACTGTCTCTTAAGTCTCACTTCTGTTACCAAAGATTGTATCAGCTGTAAGGGGTAGCCTCGTTATATAAACATATTGCTTAACAATAGGCACTCGTCATTAAAATCTGAGTCTAAAGTAGTCATCCTGGCTGCTCTAATAAGTTGTCCTTTCACTATTGAGCACTTCTGGTGATAAGGATGATTACTAGTAAAATGCAAAAATGAGTTAGAGTACGTTTCCTTTCTGTGTATTCTAGATATGTATCTCTCATTTATAATGTTTTTGACGAGTTTACAATCCAAGTAGTCAATAGAATCTGTGCTAAAACTAGACGTAAAACTTAAGAATTCAGTAGTTGAGTTTAAATACCTAATGAATTCTTGTGCCTGTTGTTCATCGCCCTTGAAGAGGACGAAAATACCATCCAAGAATCTGGTATAAAATGCTATGCTCACCCTGTGTAGTGGATGTTTAAAAACAAAATTGTTTTCCCAAAATGCCATAACTAAATTGGCAAAACTACCTCCACAGTGTGAGCCCATGGCCACTCCACAATTTTGCAAGTGGAACTCACCATTGAATACAAAGAAATTGTTAGTTAAAATTATATCCAATAAGAGTTCCACTAATTGGATTTCTTGTGGTGGGGCGTCCCTAGACTTCATCATGAGGCTTACCCATTCAATTCCATCCAAATGTGGAATTGACGTATATAAGTCTTTAACATCTATGGTTAAAAACATGTTGTTTTTATCAAACTTCAATTTGTTAATGTTGTCTAAGAAGGCCCAAGAATCTTTGCAAACCTGTGGTTCTAATAATATGTATTTCTTCAAGATAGAGTCAACTACTGTGGAACAAGGGTACATAATAGACCCTCTCCCATCAATGAGTGGCCTCATTGGTGGGTCAGTTAGGTTTTTATGTACTTTGGGGATGCTAAAAAGCACTGGGATTTTAGGCCAGGACAGTGTGATGTAATTGTAAGTGTCAATGTCTATCAGTGACTCAATAAATAAGTCACTGAGGTAACTCTTAATTCGACCATATGAAGTGTTGACTTAATTTAATGATACCTTAGAGTATGCTTCACTATTTACTAACATCAACATTCTATTGTTATAGTCAACAAAGTCCAAAATAACAATCCCACCCCCTTTATCTGGTTTCACTACCCTCACGGGTGAAGAGTTTAGCAAATTCAATAATTCATTTTCCTGTGATGTAATGTTTTGACACCTGTTTCTGTTCCCAAATGTATGTGTCTCCACGATGTGACGAAAGTACAGTTCACAGATTTGCTCAAATACTCTTAGTCTGGTTAGTAACTGTATTTAGAGCACAACCAAAAGCTGTTTACTGAATTTCCTGTTTGCACTTAATTTTAAAATTGTTTTTTCTCAAAGCTTGCATATTTTCTGTCTTTGACCTAGCACTCTTGTGTGTGGTCATTTACTGCACTGTTATAACTTGATATTACTTGTGAACCTCTGCTATCTCTGAAAAAAACAAAAAAAAAATCTTGCTTTTTTCCCACTTTTCTGAGATTTAAAAAAGTTCAGTTACAGGCTTGCTGTTCCTGAACTGTTTGTAAGTTTCTGTGAGGCCATTTTGGCTAAAGGAAAGTCTCTCTGTTGATCAGTGGCAGTGAAAAACATTGAGCAGCTCCCCTGCCCCCGTGGGAGTGGTTACTGACTTGAAACTGTAGTTTTATTGACCAGTAGGGGTCATTTCCAAAACTCCTTCATCTTCCTCTCTTAAAACCTAGTTGCCTCATGGGTTTGGCGTCTTTTCAGGCTTGTTGGCTGTTGGTGAAGCACCCACCAAGAGGAGAAAACGCTGAGAGAAGAAGGGAGCCACTTTTGAGATTTTAAGTATTTTTTCTCTATTTGCTAAGTTTTTCTGCATAGTTGCCTAGTTTGAGCATTTTCTGGCTTGTTAAACTTGATTTCTGCATTAGTAGCTGTATTTAGAGCACAACCAAAAGCTGTTTACTGAATTTCCAGTTTGCACTTAATTTTAAAATCGTTTTTTCTCAAAACTTGCATATTTTCTGTCTTTGACCTAGCACTTTTGTGTGGGGTCATGTACTGCACTGTTATAACTTGATATTACTTGTGAACCTCTGCTATCTCTGATAAAACAAAAACAAAAAAATCTTACTTTTTTCCCACTTTTCTGAGATTTAAAAAAGTTCAGTTACAGGCTTGCTGTTCCTGAACTGTTTGTAAGTTTCTGTGAGGCCATTTTTGCTTCGGCTAAAGGAAAGTCTCTCTGTTGATCAGTGGCAGTGAAAAACATTGAGCAGCTCCCCTGCCCCCCGTGGGAATGGTTACTGACTTGAAACTGTAGTTTTATTGGCCGTATTGGGTCAATTCCTGGCTCCTTCCAGCCCCTGCTATCAAGCACGCTTTAGCGTGCTTTAGCGCGGAGTTGCCACTAGAGCAGCATCAGGCAGCGCCGGTTTAACAAGGTTAAACTTTTTCTGGCCCCATAAAGTCTGTTCTTCATTTTTTCCCTTAGAACTGCTCTACTAGTAATCTAAACAGGATATCCCTTAACTAAAAAGCGATGCACTTGTTCCTAAAAAGCTTTTTTTTTTTTTTTTCCAAAAAAAAAAAAAAAGCTCAGCACTTGTCTTAAAAGCATCTTCTTTTCAGGCTTAGCACTTCTGTATTATACAAAGTCCCTCACTAGCGACCCCCCCCCCAGGAGTACCCACTTCCTTACTAAGTCCTCTCTCATTCAGTTACACCCCAAACTTCTTAATTTCTTTAGCATGTCGAAGGGCCAGATGCTGGCGTCCACTCCTGTCCAGTTGGTGAATCTGGGAATATTGAGGCAATGTTACAATTGCCTCATGTACACAGACAACCATCTCCTCCTCCCACATAACACAAATACTTGCGAGAGATGCAGCTATTTAGCCAAACTGGAGGCTGAGCTCTCTCATCTCAGGACTGGCAAGACCAGACAGGAGGAGAAGGCAACTACACACACCACAAAACCAGTCTCACATAAAGCTATCACAACAATGAATCAAACACATAAACACACAAAGACATACTCAAAGGCTCTGAGCAAAAATTTACCTAAACAGCAGAGGCCTCCAAAGCAGACACCCAAGCAACCGCCACCTCATGACACACCACAGGCAACACATAAAACACAAAATCAGTGTGCAAAGCAGTCACAGCCCTTAAGGCCAAATGCAACACCAAACATACTTGTCATAGGTGACTCCATAGTCAGACACACTGACGTCCCACTCACCAGGCTGAACAAGGAGAGGGTCACAGTAAGCTGCCTATCGGGCGCTAGAATCCGCCACATAACACAAGCACTCGGGTCACTCCACAGCAAGTACAAATATGACACAGTCATTGTCCATGCTGGTGTGAATGACCTGAGACGTACCTCCCTGGACTACATGAAAAGAGACATTAAGGAGCTCTCTGATTATGTAGCCCAGGCAGGTATGACCCTGACCCTGAGCAGCATCCTTCCTTCACCAAGAATGATGCCACAACATAGAGGCAAGATGATCAGCTTTAACAATTGGCTTAATTTCTGGTGCCATTCAAAGGGGATCCAGTGTCTATCTGCCTGGAATGACATGCTTGACAAGCCACGCTGCTTCGCAAGGAACGGCTTGCACCTGTCACCCCTGGGATTCCGGATATTGGCTAAGGCTCTTGCCACCCCCATAGTGCCTTTTTTAGGCAAGGCTCAAATTCTAAACCTTCTACCCTAGAAAACAAAAATGGGAAGAAACTAAGGGTAATGCTGCTTAATGCCAGAAGTCTAAATCTCAAAATGCACGCACTCGAGGCCCTTCTCAGTATGGAGAACATTGATGTCTGTGCTGTGACTGAAACCTGGTTCAAGGCTCCTGAGAGCACCCCGGCACTATCAGGTTTTACCTCATATCATGCGTTCTGGCCCCAAAACCCGGACCACACCACAAAAGGAGGGGGTGTATCCATATTCATCAAGGATACCCACACCTCCAGGTTGGTGGCAACGCATGAAGCATTGGAAACCATCCAGGTGCAATTAACCATAGACAAAACTGCTCTACAATTTGTAGCATGCTACAGGCCACCCACTCAAACTCAGGAACCCCACACAGCTTTCCTGAAGACACTGGAGGGTATAAATGTATCTCCAAACACCATTATATTGGGTGACTTCAACTACCCAAATATAGACTGGGAACATTACTCAAGCCCAAACTGTCTAGCCCATAGGTTCCTGGAGTTCATAAATTCAAATGCCATGGAACAGCTAGTCACCGTTCCCACAAGAGGAGAAAATATACTAGATCTCATCATCACAAACATGGGGACAAAATGCTTCACACCGGAAGTATATCCCTCATTGGTGAGATCAGATCATAAACTAATCTCACTGGATATCCACATCCCGCCCCTACCCCAAACAAAAAAGACCACAGTAAAGAACTTCTCTAAAGCAAACTTCACACTACTCAAGACTGGTGTGGTATCCTTCAAGGCCCCCGAGCCAGTGGAAACCACAACCCAAGCTGCGGAAGCCCTTACAAATGCCTTCTACAAACACCTCCAGGACTGCATGGATCAGGCAATCCCTAATAAAACCAAGACTCTTTCCACCAAGGGCAAACGTCCAGTCTGGTGGACCCCAGCCATAAACAAACATTACAATAAGAGGAGAAAGCTGTTACATGATAGAGCAAAATCCATAAAAGAGAAGACACCTTTGATCATTATTAGTAAAAAAAATACGAGCACTCATAAAATCATCCAAGGCCAACTTTGAGAGAAAAATTGCCATAGATTCAAAAGACAATCATAAGGCCTTCTTCAGCTATGTTAGAAACCTGGGTGGAAACTCACAGATATGCTCAGAATTAGTCCAAAATGATACAAAAATCACTGAACCCACAGACATTGCCAACATACTGGCGACAGGTTCAGTGCAAACTTCACCCCCCTCTCCCCCCAAAAGGAGAGATAACTATCCCAGCAGAATGCAGCCTCCCAGACATCTCCAATGCGCAGGTGAAAGCTGCTCTCTCTAAAGCTAAAAACACAGCATCAATGGGACCAGATGGTGTCCCCGGCTGTGTGCTACACGAACTCAATGAGTAACTTAACCCGCATATAAGGCAGCTGTTTAATCTTAGCCTTACCACAGGATACGTGCCCAAGGAGTGGCGTACGGCAACTGTGGTCCCACTCCACAAAGGCGGTGCCTCTACGGACCCTGGTAATTACCGCCCCATAAGCTTAACAAGCCTGGTCTGCAAAGCTATGTAGAGGATCATAATGGAACTCATAAACAAAGACATAGGGGACTTGCAGACATTGGACCCGACCCAGTTTGGCTTTGTCAAGGGCAGATCATGCCTTTTGAACTTGGTTGACTTCTTCAAAACAGTCACCAAGGCCATTGATGAGGGAAAGGCAGTCCATACAGCCTACCTTGACCTTGCAAAAGCTTTCGACACAATACCCCACTCGGGTATTATAGAGAAACTTACCAGCTTAAATGTAAACCCATATGTCACAAGATGGGTTGCAAACTGGCTAAAGGACAGAACCCACAGGGTTAGAGTAGCTGGCGCCATGTCAGACTCCAAGCCGGTCACAAGCGGTGTCCCACAGGGCTCAGTCCTTGGCCCCCTGTTGTTCGGCATCTACTTCTCAGAAGTACAGGCTAACATAGGAGGACTATGGCTGACAAAGTTTGCAGATGACTGCAAACTGGGAGCCATAGTGGAAAGTACATCGAACACAGATATCCTTCAGAGGGGTCTCACGGAAACTGATAGCTGGTGCCAGAGCCATGACCTGAAGTTAAATGCCAAAAAATGTATAGTCATACCCTTCAGGAAAAACAAGGTAACCCCAAGCTACCATATAGGTGGCAATCCACTAAGCACAGAAGAGGTTATCAGGGACCTGGGGACCCAGGTTGACAGTGGCCTTTCTTTTGACACTCACATTGCTAAAGTGGTTAGAAAAACCTTCTACATTGCCCACCTGATCATGAATGGATTCACATCCAGATCAAGTGAGGTTATTGTTCCCCTGTACTCTTCACTTATCAGACCAATGATCGAGTACAATGCCCCATTCAGGATGTATCTCACCCGACACCTGCAGCAATTGGAGAGACCCCAAAAGTTCCTCACCAAAAGGATAAAGGGACTCCAAAATCTGTGATATGCTGCCAGACTGAAGAAACTCCAGCTCTATTCAGTTGCATACCGTCTGCTCAGAGGTGACCTGTGCCTGACATACAAGGCCATGTCCAACCCGGAATTAATAGGCATGCTCCACCTCAAAAACTCCAAATCTACCAGATCCACTAGAGCAAGTGACTTAAACCTTAGCACGGATATAAATAGGACATGCTGGAGGGATAGATTTGTCACCCAGAGACTCCCTATGTTGTGGAATAAAATCCCGGTCCATGTGAGGCAGAGCACCTCGCTGGCTCTGTTCAAGAGAAATCTTGACCGGTGGATGGGAGATCGTAGGTTTACCCCAGGAATCATCTCTGTGTCACTGCTGGACAGAGGCACAACAAACTAATGGGCACAGTATTTTTTAACATAAGGGGTGGCGTAAGCCACAAAACTCTGGGCTAGGCTTATAAATGCCTTAGGGCAGATAGCCTAGTATAAACCTATGAACCTATGAACCTATATGTACAGCAATGGATGTTTAGATGTATGTGTGTATATATATATATATATATATATATATATATATATATATATACACATATATATATATATATATATATATATATATATATATATGTGAAGAGAGAGAGAGACACGGGTTCATATGTACTGCAACAGGTGCGTGGTGACCAAGGCATGGACTGAAGACCAGTGTCGATACTACAGCACCATCCCTCCTTTCCAAAGCACTGTACCCATTAACTACCACATAAGTGGAAATCTACCTAACACTGAAGGTGTGATAAGGGAACATGGGACACAGGTGGACAGTAGCCTCCACTTTGATAATCACAGTGCCACACTAGTCTTGTAATCTGTCTATGTGATACGTGTCATCACAAAAGGTGTGTCATCTAGGGAAATATAGGTCAGTGTTCCCCTCTACTCATCACAATGCCCCGTGTGGTATGTACCTCACATGACAACTACAGCAAGTGGAAAGGCCACAGACATACCTCACAAAGAGTAATTGTTAAGAGAAAATTTTTAAAACATACTGTTATTTGTCTCTTTCTCCCATCTAGCAAAATGAATATGCTATTTGCTGAAGTGTTGGTAAGAAAAGGTCATTGAACCATGTTTATTAAAGATGGGCTTTACCTATGATAGATGTAGTTTGCTTATGAACTTGAATAACATCTGTTTTCTATACTTCTGAATAAGAGTTAATTTACTGAGGCAGGCTGTGGAAAATTCCAGCTATCACTGTTGAACTAAGTATTCTGTACTAACTGTGGTTTTGAGGTAAACGTTCTACACTAACTGTGGTTTTGAGGTAAACATTCTTTTCTGAGGTAAATTGTGATCCTAGATGTTTTTCATAGCCAACTGTCAACTGTTAGAAATGTAACAAAAGCTATTTTGGCTAGTAACAGGAAAGTATAAAAGTTGATGTCAGTAAACAAGTTGATCAGATTGAGATCATCTTGGCCAACATGCTGCTGTAATCTGGTTAGCTGCAAATAAAGAAGTTTTTCATCACCTGAGGCAGATGTGACTCGCTTGAATTTTTTTCTTCTGACATTTTGGTCCTTTGGACCAGAAACCTCTACGAAGATACGGATCAGACCGACAGAGAGACCGAAAAACCTGCACAGGTGAGGGTTTCTCATCTTAAGATTCCCTCGACGGAAAGCCCTCCGACTGATTTGTCATTGGAAAGAGGCTGGCCGCTCTCTGATCCCTATCTGAGGGACGGTTTCCGAACCAAAAGGGGAAACAGAGTCTCATCTGGTTCAGGTAGGATGAAAACAATTTTCTTTTAATTTAATTTAACCTTGTCAGCAGGGGGGTTTATTTTTAAGTTAAGGGTGGGTAGGAATAATTGTTAAGATTATTTTGTTTGGATCCCCATTAAGATAGCCCCATTTTGTAATAAGCCCTGTACAAATAATTTTGATGCAGTCCTAAAATATACAGTCCTAAAATAAGAAATCTAGGAAAACATGGGTTCAAGTTGTTGCAAGTGTGAGAGTGATGCCTGTTTAAATGTCGATGCTAAGTATATGAAAAGTTTAAACAAAAATAATGTTAAATTTCTGAAGAAGTGGAAGTTGAAATATGATTTTGATGGTACACTGAATAAGAATGCCTGTGCAAAATTGGTTAGAGATTTGAAAAGAGATGCAGGAACTAGAACTAAAAAGCAAAGACAATTGGGATTTCCCCAAGTGCAAAAATGGTTAGAAGAAGCAAATAAATGAGCTATAAAAGAAAAACAGTGTGAGGAAAAAGAGAAAATAAATCAAAAGGGATCACTGGTGCCAAGTGGAAAAGTAGCTTTATTTTTAAATAAGGAGGATGAGCACACAGTTTGTGCAGTACAAAGGCAGGCAACCGCCCCACCATATGTTGAAATTGCTGCTGCCATACCGGGCGAACCTCCTCAATATCAGTCTGAAGATGTGGGATCTGTACAGCAGGGTGGGTTATTAGCTGCTCAAGGAAATGTTGTGACCCCTCCAATTTACCCACAAATTCCCGTAGTACCTAAAGTTGCTTTGCAACAGGTAGGCCAACCTATGCAGTTAAGGTCAGGACCAGCAGGGCAAGGACGTTGGGCTATTAAACTTCCTGACCATTCAGAAGCTCTTCCCTTAATACAAGTTGCAAACCCACAACCAGGAAATGTTGGACAAGAACCAACTATTTTAGTTTATCGTCCCTGGGCTAGAGAGGATATAAAACGAGCTACGGATGGTATTCCTCATCCCAAGGTTAATTTTCAAAAGTTTTCTGAGGACATAGTTGGTATGCGTTTAAGTTATCATCTAAATGGTTTAGAAGTAGAACAAGTAGTGCGACAAATCTTAGGTCCAGATTGGCACTTAGTTTGTGGTACTTGGACATGTAAGGCAGATAATGGAACTACATTAAAGCATAATTCTGGGGTGTTAGACACACGAGTCACTGATCTGTTAAAGAGAATTTCTGATAAGTGGTGTCCAAGAGCAGATTGGACAGTAATAAATCAGTGCATCCAAAATGATGATGAATCTGTTGATCATTATATTGTAAGACTGACAGAAGTGTTCAATAACCATTGTGGAATGATGATTCCGCAGGATCAGACTAATGATAGTCCGTATGAACAGCAATTAAAAAATGCTTTCCTTATAGGTTGTAAGGCTCCGATAAGTAGTTTTATTACTAAGCACATGGTAGATCATAGAACATGTAGACTGCAACCTTTGTTTGAATATGCACGGCATGCTGAGCAACATTTTATTCTAAAAAAGAAAAAGAAAGTACAAGTGTTGGCAGTAGGGGATGATGGTGGGATATTCTTAGTACAGGACCAAAGGGGGCAAGGATGCCGTGGTGGCATATAAAAATGTGGGGGCCCGCAATGGGACACGTTAAATGAACCGGGTGGACATTCAGCCTATATGGAAAGGTTAAAACGTGGAGAATGTTTTAAATGCGGTAGACGTGGGCACTTCGTTGCCGACTGTGAAAAGTGGCAACATCCCCCACAGCTTACGAACAAGGGCTCCACATGACTATATGATAGTAAAGAAAGGCGCCATCTTCATTATAGGGATAATGAAGAGGCAGACACTCTCTACGATGAATGTCAGAACACTCTAATGGAAGGGCGGGATTGTGACTGTGAAGTCATAAACCTGGCAAATTTGGGTATTGATATGCATCTAGATCAGAAACCCATGATAGAGTTTTTGGTTGAGGGACAAAAAGTAGAGTTTTTATGTGATTCAGGTGCATCGCGTACACTTTTGGGTGCAGCAGTTCTGCCTCCGAACTGTGAAACAGATGAGTTTGTCCTTGTAAAAGCAGCAAACGGGAAAATCTATAAGGAACCACTGTCTCATCCTCTACTGTTCACAGATCCACAAACAAACCAAACTGTTAGGTGTAGGGTAATTATATCAAAAGTTTGTCCAGTTAATTTGCTAGGAACAGATTTGATGCATGTGTTTGGAATAGCGGCAATTCCCACACCTAAAGGTATTGAGGCAAAAAGGTTAGCAGATGGCTTAGTAGTACAGGGAGTACAAGACTTGTTTTACTGGTATAGCCTAGACTTGATTTCAGATGGCCCTGGGAGGGATGATACAGAGTTGATCAATCTAGCTCTAAGTAAATTTAGGAGCGGGTCACCGCAGGTTGCGGCGCACTTACATTGTACAATGTTCTATAAGGCCCTTGGTCCGGATAAAGAATTCGAAAAAGAATTCTTTAAGCACAAGTGTGCAAGGATAATTTTGAATGATATGTTTTGGGATACGCAAGGTAATACAGTAGTAACCTGTACTTTGACTAAGGAAATGAGTTCTTTATATCGCTCAAGTTATAGACCGCATGTTTCAGTTACTAAAGCAGTGGGGACACATTGGGTAGATTTGGCGAAAAAGGTAACGATTTGGGACACAGTGTCTGAATGTCAGTTGAAAGATCAACAGATCCAGGTACAAAGATTAAATTGGGTGACTTGGGCACGACCAAGTGTGCACCTCAGGGATGACAAAACAGAAATGGCATGACAAATCCTCCTAACTCAAGAGGAAGATAGTGCGTTAAGTGCCTTACCTGTAGATTTATGGTCAAAAGGTAAAGGAGATGTAGGATTGATGAAAACAGCAGGTGAAGTTTGTATAACTGCAAAGTCAGGTTTTAGACCTCGTAAGCACCAATACCCGTTAAGTAAACAAGCGGAGGAAGGAATTAAGCCAGTTATTGAGCAGCTAAAACAGGTAGGAATTCTTGTTGAATGTCCAGATTCGCCCTGCAATACTCCATTGTTTCCTGTAAAGAAACCGGATGGGTCATGGAGGTTGGTTCAGGATTTACAAGCAGTTAATTCAGCTGTGATCCCAAGAGCACCGGTGGTCCCTTACCCCTATACATTACTTAATGATTTACTACCTCAACACAGATATTTTTCTGTCATAGATATAAGCAATGCCTTTTTCTCCATACCACTACATAAGGAGAGTAGATTTTGGTTTGCATTCACTTTCCAAGGTAAAAGATACACATACACCAGATTGCCACAGGGTTATTGTGAGAGTCCGACAATATTCGCACAAGAAATGGCTGCGAATTTAGCTCAGTTTGTTCCCCCAGAGGGAAGCCAGGTTCTGCTGTATGTAGATGATATTTTGTTGGCCTCACCCACGCAGGAAAGTTGTAGAAGGGATACCCTAGCCCTTCTTAGTTTTTTAGCTGAGCAAATACATAAAGTAAATAAAGAAAAGTTACAATTGTGGAAAGCACAAGTAAAGTACTTGGGTTATTTAGTCTCGCAGGAAGGTAGACAATTGGAAAATACAAGAAAACAAGCAATTCTTGAAGCACTTATGCCTACGACTAAGCGGGAGATGATGTTGTTTTTAGGTGTGACTAATTTTTGTAGAAGTTGGATTCCTAAATATGCTGAAGAAGTAGGGCCATTGACCGCACTGATCTATGACAATCCCATGGCAGCTAAGAATAATATACAGTGGACAGATAAGGCAATACAAGCATTTAATAGAATTAAGCAATTGATAGCAGGATCCTCTGTTTTGGGTTTTCCGAACTATTCTAAGCAGTTTGTACAAATGGTTGATTGTAAGGGAGGATATATGACTTCTATTCTGGTACAAGTACATGGGGATAAACAGAGACCGATAGCTTTTTATTCCTCCAGATTAGATCCTGTTGCAAGGGCATTGCCGCATTGTGTTCAAGCTGTAGTGGCAGCCATCATGGCAGTGCAAGCCTCAGCATCATTAGTTTTGCTCCACCCATTAAAATTGTGAGTTCCACATTCAGTAGCTACTATACTTTTGCAAGATAAAATAACCTTTTAATCTCCTAGTCGACATTTGTCATGTATGACAGTGCTGCTGACACAGCCTCATATGACCATAGAAAGATGCACTACTCTTAATCCGGCGACACTTTTGCCGACTCCAGAAGAAGGTACTCCACACGTTTGTTTAGAGAGCATCCATGACAAAGTACTTCCCCGACCAGATTTAACGGATATTCCGTTGGTAGATTCTAATCTTGTTTTGTTTGTAGACGGATCAGCAAAGAAGGACACTGTAGGAAAAACACTAGTAGGGTATGCTGTCACCACAGAAACTGAAGTTTTGGAAGCAAAAGGATTGTCAAACATTTATTCTGCCCAAGCAGCTGAGTTAGTGGCTTTGACTCGAGCTTGTACCTTAGGGGAGGGTAAAAAAGTGACAATTTATACAGATAGTCAGTATGCTTTCTCCACTGTGCATGTTTTCGCCCAACAATGGAAGAATAGAGGAATGGTTACTGCAACAGGCAAACCAATAAATCACAGAGATTTAATTTTACAGTTGTTAGATGCAGTGCAACTACCACTTCAGATAGCGATATGTAACTGTTCCACACATACCAATAGAAAAGATCCTGTCTCCAGCGGAAATGCCCTTGCTGATATGGCTACAAAAAAGGCAGCTCAAGAAAATGATTTGCTTTTGCATGACAATGATTTAGAGCCCGGACACCTCTTAGACTTAGAGACACTAAAAGTAATGCAAACATTGACAACACAGAAAGAAAAATGTCGTTGGGTGAAATATGGTATCACTCAACAGGATGGGTTGTATAGGGCATCAGATGGCAAAATGGTATTACCCTCAAACCTTTTTAGGTATGCTGCATTGGTTAGCCATGGACCTGCCCATGTAGGAGTACAGACAATGGTTCAAATAGTGTCTAAGGTGTTTTGGTGTAAAGGATTTTCAACTTATGCAAAGCAATTCCATTTATCTTGTTTATTATGTGCAGAGTATCATGCTCAGGGGGGAGTTAAAAAATCTCAGCAGGCATTCCCTACCCCTCCATATCCATTCCACACACTCTGTATGGACTTTATTGAGTTGACACCCTCAGAGGGAAAAAAGTTTTGTCTAGTCATAATTGATGCTTTTTCTAAGTGGGTAGAAGCTTTTCCAGTAAAGCATCCTGACGCACACACAGTAGCTAAGCTTTTCACAACAGAAATAATTCCCCGATTTGGCCTTCCAAGGCGCATTTACAGTGATAATGAGTCTCATTTTGTAAACCAGATTGTGCAGAAGTTGGGTCAAGTGTTTCAAATTGATCTCAAGTACCATTGTGCTTACCATCCGCAGTCAGCTGGACTGGTGGAGAGACACAATGGTGTCCTGAAGAGTAAGCTCCACAAACTGATGGCAGAAACACATAGATCCTGGACTGCGTGCCTTCCATTGGCACTCCTGTACATGCGAATCTCACCCTCTTACAAAGGACTTACACCATTTGAACTTTTGTTTGGGAGACCATATTACGTCCCGCAGTGGCAAGGATTGTTGCCAGCGGAACGTGGGGGGGTGAGGATCTGGCGGATTATATAAAGAAGCTGCTAAATGTCAAGCCTCTTGTAACCAATGACTCCTTTGCAGATTCCAGAAGTGAAACCTTGTTAAGCGTGGCACCCAGGGACTGGGTGTGGATCCGAATTGTGAAGAGAAAGAACTGGTCATCCCCCAGGTGGGAAGGCCCATATCAAGTACTTATTCCAACACCTACGGCTGTAAAGATTGCAGAGAGGACTTCGTGGATTCATATCACCCACTGTAAAAAACTTAAGACTTTTCCTTCTACCATTGATGTTGGTCAGACTCCACCGGACCCCTGAACGCAAAGTCTGACTACAAAGGAAGGATGGCCATGTTCAACTGGTACTTGAACTGTTATGTGATGATGATTTTGGTGGCGAAAGTAAATATGTCCATACGAGAAGGAACAGTTGTGAGAGAAAAAGGAATGGTGGTGCTGCAAGAGCAAACAGGTGTTACTACTGTGTTTAAGGTGAAACTTTGAGAAGGAATTTTGGACTGTGCTAAATGGAACAATAATGATTTCTTGACTCATGCAAAATATTTGTGCAATAGAGACTGTGCGTCCTGGTCAAATGTTTGGTGGTCAACAGATGTGAATGGATGGGAAACAAGTGGTGCAGTGATACCAGAGAAAAATAAAAGCAGGCAACAAAGAATAAAAATTGCGCATTTCCAAGGTACTGAAGTGATTACTATAACCATCGTGTCACCACAAGAAAGTGATTCAGGAGTTTACGGAATCGGAGTGTCTCTTCCAATTGGAACTGATCCTTTGGGGACCCTCCAACTTACCAAGTACAAAGCCTTAAAAATGCTACAAGTAAAGCAGATTTTGCCTTCACAGAAGAAGAACAATTATTACTCGAGATGGGATTCGTACACCATAATGAATGGTTATCTTGGGTTAAATATAGTACCCGAGAGGCACATCATGAGAACTGTGTTTCTTGTGCTGAAGGTAAACAGCAACTAGCGACAGTCCCATTGATGCAAGCTGAAGGTAATCTGACGTGTCTGTTAAAGTTATTCTTCAACAAAACCGAAGATAAATGCAAAGATGAAACCCAGCATTTTCCAGTCATAAGCAAAGTTGAGAAACCGCCTACAGCGATCTCTTATCCAGGTTCGTATATGTGCATTTCCAGAGATGGCACAGGGAAGAATTATGGCAATATGGGACAGAACTATTGCAATGTTACTGTGAATGGCAATGAAAATCCATTTCTGGAGAACCAAACTCATAGTTTGGCAGACGTATGGTGGTTATGTGGAGACAACAAACTCAGATCAAGGCTTACGATTCCCTGGAAGGGAACTTGTGCACTTGCAAAATTAATTCAGCCATTCTACATTTTCCCAGTTCCAGCAAGCAATTTCGTAAGAGAACCTGAAATAAAGCAGAAGTGGTTGAATAAGAGAAAAAGAGAGGCACCGAAGCAATCCTTCGATAGCAGTGTCTACATCGATAGCATTGGCGTACCAAGAGGCGTGCCTGATGAATACAAAGAAATAAACCAAATAGCGGCTGGTTTTGCATCCATCTTTGTCTGGATTCAACCCAATAAGAATGTGGACTGGATCAACTACATTTACTATAACCAGCAACATTTTGTGAACTATACCAAAGATGCATTAAAAGGTATTGCTGAACAACTGGAGGCCACTTCGCAGGTGGCATGGCAGAATCGAATTGCATTAGATATGCTCCTGGCCAAAGAAGGAGGAGTTTGCAGGATGTTTGGGACTTTCTGTTGTACATATATTCCAAATAACACTGCCCCTGATGGGAGCATCACTCGAGCTTTGAAAGGTTTGGAGATGTTATCCGAAGAATTGGCAGAGAACTCTGGGGTAAATAATCCCTTCACAGACTTTCTACAAGTGTGGTTTGGAAAATGGAGTAATCTCATCAGCAGTTTCCTGGTGTCCGTCGGAGTTGCTGTGACTATTGTGGTGGTATGTGGTTGCTGTTGTATACCCTGTATCAGAGGTCTTCTACAAAGACTGGTTGATACTGCAGTTATGAAAACAATGTACCAGCAGTTGCAACAGATTGGTGAAAGTGAATACATTGAAATGTGACTTTTGCAAATGTTTTGAAGTTTAAAAGTTTGTCTTGCAAATGAAGTAATGTATGCAAAGAAAAACATAGTTTTTACCATATATTGCTGAAATAAAAAGACAAATAAAAGTGTTTTGAGGGGGGAAATGTTAAGAGAAAAAGTTTTAAAACATACTGTTATTTGTCTCTTTCTCCCATCTAGCAAAATGAATATGCTATTTGCTGAAGTGTTGGTAAAGAAAAGGTCATTGAACCATGTTTATTAAAGATGGGCTTTACCTATGATAGATGTAGTTTGCTTATGAACTTGAATAACATCTGTTTTCTATACTTCTGAATAAGAGTTAATTTACTGAGGCAGGCTGTGGAAAATTCCAGCTACCACTGTTGAACTAAGTATTCTGTACTAACTGTGGTTTTGAGGTAAACGTTCTACACTAACTGTGGTTTTGAGGTAAACATTCTTTTCTGAGGTAAATTGTGATCCTAGATGTTTTTCATAGCCAACTGTCAACTGTTAGAAATGTAACAAAAGCTATTTTGGCTAGTGACAGGAAAGTATAAAAGTTGATGTCAGTAAACAAGCTGATCAGATTGAGATCATCTTGGCCAACATGCTGCTGTAATCTGGTTAGCTGCAAATAAAGAATTTTTTCATCACCTGAGGCAGATGTGACTCGCTTGAATTTTTTCTTCTGACAGTAATACTGGCCTCAAACAGATCCCCTATGCAGACTGACTCAGAAAACCACAGCTAGACTGTGTTGCATACCGCCCACACAGAGGTGACCTCTGCCGGACATACAGAGGTATGTCACACCCATAGCTGTTTGACAACCACCATGTCTACATATCACAATCCCTCCGGGCTACACACTCTAGGGCCCTAAACCTCATCAGCTCACTAAACAGCACATGCTGGAGGGATAGGTTCCTATCTCAGAGATATGCCATATTCTGGAATAAACCACCTAGCAATAGCAAACAAGGCTCCTTATTAGCAGTTGTCATAAATACCCCTGATGATTGTTTGGGAGATAGGTAATACACCCCGGGAATCACCTCTGTGGTTCTGGTTGACAGGGGCAAGTGAAATCAAATTACATGTGTGTCAAAGGCCAGGGTAGCATATGGTTAGGCTGCTCTAGGCCCTAGGGCCAATAACGTATTACTTACCTATGACACGATGCACACACACATGTACTCAATGCAATACCTGCTATGTGAGGTTGAATGAGTGTAACGCTGAATGTGTGCAAGTCTGTAAAGGTGTGATAGCTTAGTGTGAATTTGTTTCTGACATGGTAGTTTGTGTCCTAGCTGTGAGGCCAGAAAAAGATGTGTATGTTATTGCTAGGTATACATAGTAGTATGGCATACGTTGTGACGTAGTTCCTTGCTGACAACTGCGGTGTCCCATTGTAGGCTAAAGCAATACATGTATGCTTAGTGAGTGGTACTGCTGGTGAATCCAACTCCCATATGAACTGTAGTACTACCTGAAGCTGTAGGCCTAAACAGCACAGTATGGTGTATGTTCACATTGCTTGGAAACACTGTCTTGTGTGTTTCCTGTAGTCTGCACAGATTACATACCTCAGGCATAAGGTTTTGTAAGTAGTTGCACACAATACTGTATGGTACACAAGTAAAGCTCATCTGGGTTGGCATACATTGGTATGTTGTATGCTTGTCTGATGTGTGTGTAATTATGCCTGTACCATGCCTGAAATCATATGTGTGTTACAGGGTATACGTGTGTATCTAGCAACATATATACTCTGTTACAGCAGTATGCCACCTATATTAACAACTGTGCATATATGTTAGGCAGGGGTATGGCATCAATGACTAGGGTGGTTTACTGCTACTGCTGTAACTGTACTTTACATTCATTGCAATGGATGACATCATTCTTCATGCATTAGCGTGATATATACCCCTGTGGTGAGGTTGTGCATTGTGTCACAAACAGTGTGCCGGATACTGGTGTATAGTGGTTTGATGTATAGAGTGTGCCAGGCACTGTCAGTCAGTTGTGTCCTGAGCACCAATATGTGGTATTGAACGTGTGTATCCTCTGACAGACAAACGGATGCTATATATGTCAGTTAAGTGATATCTGTAGTTAAGGGTGTAAAGTGTGCCACAGGACTCGCTCACACATATTGCTCATTTCTCTTTCAGGCTGATGGCCCACCAGTGTAATCCCTGTTACACAGCAGCAGAGGAACAGGAAATCCACCACAGCCTGGTGCAGTACTACTCCCTGCTGTTTTCCAGAAGCAGCCAGCACCAGACTGCACTGTGGCAGGATCTTGTTCGTCGGCTAACCGACATAGGCATGCATAACCGGACATATGAGCAGGTACGCCATCACTGCAGTGATTTAATTAAACATGTCCAACGGCGTGCGTCTGATATCCATAGACAACAGCTTGTCACAGGTGGTGGGGTGGCCATTCATCCCCCCCTCACCAGAGTGGAGGAACTGCTCCTAAGCGTGGTGGCTCCTGGCCAACAATAGCAACTGCCACAGACATGTGTCATCATGGAGGCCGGAGCCACCCAGCATGTTGACATGGAGCGTGCAGGTAACATGCCCTATCTGTAGACTACTGTTACCTGTATTGTTAGATTATGCATATGTGAGATGTGTACTGTGTGCTTAGCAGTTGTGCTGCCTAGTGTTGTGCAATACTGATATTTGGAATATTATCTGTACACCTGTGACTGTCGACTGTTGTTCTACTGTAGTTTAGCAAACCCACAGTAGCAATGCCACAGTTGTGGCCACTGATGAACTGTCTCATATTCTTGTAGTTCCCTCCGGTGTGACAGCAGGGCAGATGATCCATGCTGGTGAGTGTGTTATAACTTCAATATTGGTAATGAAATGTGCATGTCATAGTTGAGGTGTAGGCCATGTATATGTAACACACCTATGCATAATGCATGCTGTGCATATTTGCTGTAAGACGTTGCACATCTCAGTAATGTCAGTAGCTGCCTCAATCACATGCAATACACAGAGCATCAGACACATTTGTGGCAACACCGTACTGCACATTGGATAGGCATAGTTGATACAGCTGTACACAACATAACACATTTGTCATAGGCAGTACACCTCAACATGCTACACATGGCGTAACCACACACCCGCTGTAAGGTCACACGTCAGTATCCCACATGTCATCCACACAGCACACATGATATACCTGAGGGATAGAGGCCTATCATGGGGCTGTGCAACACTCTTCAACACATAACACAGTCATGTTAGGCAATGCTCCCTATTGGGCACCTCACACACCCATGTACAAAGTGGTTGTGTAATTGTGAACGTAGCCACGGCACTGCAGTTCAGGTACAGCATGCTAGGCGGTGGTCTGTCATACATTAGTAGCCTTGAGTGACCACATGATGCATGATTATGATGGCTCATGGTACTACACCCCATCCAGTTACAGTGACCACAGTACTACACATAGCAGTCATTGCTTTGCACCTCAATGTTGTGTGTGTGCAAACATATGCACCTATACACAATATCCATAGCATGTTGTGTGTGCAAACATATGCAACTATACACAATATGCATAGCAGTCGCCATCTGTACAAAGTGACACATATATGTCCTGGAATGCTATTGGGTGTATAGGTCACATGACACACATTGGGTATGTGTGGTGTTTAATGTTGCAGTCGTGTAGCATGCCATGTCATGGCTGGCACTGACATATCTGCAATATGTCCCACACTCACCATAACCACTGTACAATGGCCATGTCGAGCATTGGTATTTCATCAAGTATACATGCACCACTCATCCCATGTGTGTACATAGCATGCATGTTCTATACCTGTGCCCACTATTATCTGCTACAGACACAGATACTGTAATCAGACATGGAAATCTATGTGAAACACAGATAACACATGCAGCCATGGTATGTATACCTGTGAGTGATGGTGCACAGGACATTGCAGAGCTGATAATACTTGCACAGCAATGTTCTGTCCTTGTACACATTGTGTTCCAGGGTGTATCCAATCACCGAACAACTACACACATGCATCAAAGCCATGTATACTGCTATTAACTAGGGCTGTCTACACTCGCACTGCATGGTCTTGAGCAATACATATTCTGCATGCTGACACATGTGAGGTGACTGCTTGCCTTGTGATACTGTCACCCACCTTCAACCACTATTGAGTATGTGTTGGATTGCTGGTGTGTGTGTCAGTCTGCTGTAGTGAGGAGTGTAGTTGTGTGCATGTGTGCATTTGTTCATGTGTGCATTTGTTCATGTGTTCATGTGTTCATGTGTGCATGTGTTTATGTGTTTATGTGTTTATGTGTTTATGTGTTTATGTGTTTATGTGTTTATGTGTTTATGTGTTCATGTGTGCATGTGTGCATGTGTTCATGTGTGCATGTGTGATAACATCATGTACAGATTGTAAAGTGTGTTTCCTGTCTTCCTCTCACAGGTGCTGAGGTTGGGTTGGCTGATTGCAGCAGGGAACCTGAAGTCACTGCCACAAATAGTGGAGATGATGATACATGTATTGTGGCACAGGCAGGTTTGACAGGGTCTGTCATTGGTCCGCCAATCGACAGTACACAGCTTTCCACCCCATCTATGCGCACACTCATACTGCCAATACATCCCTCATCACCAATAGCCTTAGCCGAGGGACAGCATACAGTTGGCATTGACCAGGATAGTGTGGTATCCATGGCACATGCATCCCCTCACAGCAGCCATACCCGGATTCCTGGAATGGTACCACATAGGCGGATGTCCAGGGGTTCTCTTGGGAGCACCTCTGGTCGTAATGCCCCTGGCAGAAGTGTCCCCACAGGTCTTACAACCTCAGGTATGTTCCAGGCTGTAATGCAGGCACAGGCACGTATGGAATGTTACACCAGACAGGGACTAAGGACGCAGAGGACCCATTACACCACTATCAATGACAGTATCCATGACCTTGCTGGTGCCATCCGTAATTACACCAAGGTCATTGATAGACGTTGGGGGAAGACATTAGATGCCCTCCACAATGTGTTTTCCATGAGCCAGGAAAGTACGGGAAGGTTGAGACGTCGACGCGTATGCCAGCAATCGCTAGCGACCTACAGATCACAGCCACTTCTGTAGTGGCAGTACCAGCCCCAGCAATGCTGGGCTGGCCTGTTGATTGACCGTCCTAGTAGACCATGTGCACGTGGCTCTGGCCAGTCCCAGCAGGGACATGGGGTCCAGTCGACATACCTCTACCTCTGATGATAGTACCCAGTCAGGCTTGGTACCCGATACTGTCCGTAGCACCCCTGTCAGGCACAAGTACAATGTCTGTGTCCAGAGACAATGATCTGTACAGCCTGGCAGGTACAGTCTGTGGCTGTCCCACAACCTCCCATATATGGTAGCCACATGGTGGAGCTGTGTGCATTCAGACACACACACATATACCAAACACCTACGGCTCACACATACACACACACATTACATCAACATTGGCCCATGCTGTACTGTTGTCACACACACACACACACACACACACACACACACACACACACACACACATGCATACATGTCGATTGGATGGGTCAATGTCAGGCTATGGCAAACCAACAACACACCCTGTGCATATGATGAAACCTGTGCCACCTCCTGTCATCTGCAACATTGATGCAGGAACAGGCTAACATGGTGCTGATGCACAGATTGACATTATAGCAGTGTAACAATGTTAGCATGTTGTCAACAAGTAAGTATAATGATATCCTTGTAGGTATATCTGAGCAGGCATGATGCATCAAAGCTATGATTGTCAATGTAGTATTGTTTACACCAGTGTTAAGTCTGAATATGTATTGTCCACCCATGTGCCACTTGGGTGAAGTGTATAGTGTTGCCAGCATGTGTTAGTGAGTAGACAGTACGTGTGTGATGTGTGCAGTACAGATTAACACAAAAATCCAGGCAGAGTGGCAAACCCAACTAGTCCAAGTGCAGTGACCTGGTGGCCAAAAAAAGGAAAGTAGAGTGAAGGTAATCCAAGTAGAGATCTTTATTCACATCAAATGGACAAAACTATGTAACAGCCACCAGCTTAATGCTGAGCTTCCTCAAGTTGATTTTAAAAATGCCAAATGGCCACATTAAATAGTCATTTCTAAATCACTAAATTGCTTAATTAATTAAGCGTTGCAATTCAATATAACAACTGAATTATACAATTAAAGGAGAATACAATTAAAAAACATCTCCAAACCAAGGGTATCACTGGAAAATAGTATGTTAAAAAGTTGAATTGAATAAGACAGTGCCACAACCAAAAACGAAGTTAAATAAAGGAATGTCACTACCATAAAAATGGGATTGTATTAAAGAACATTAAAAAATGTTTAACAATGTTGAAACTAAGAGAATTTGTTAGATGGTTTAAGTAAATATAAATATATTCTTGTGTTGTTAAAAAGTAGTTACAATAATAAATATCTAAAAAACAGTTAAAGATATACGTACAATGTGTAATAACACTGCCTAAAATCCAAAAACCTCACAAGCGTGCCATTTTGTTTTTAAGAACGCTGATGATATTGATGTTGTCATTCATGCCTGGGGGTCTATTGGCGTTCAGCCTTAGTTGCCAGAGAAGTTCTCTGTATTCCAAGGCTGTCTCCCAGTCACCCCCTCTGGTGTCTGGCACCACTTGTTCTAAAACTAATAGTACAGATTAGCAGGTGTACACCTGTGAACATGGTGGGGGGTGCACTGTCTGTATGTACGTGCATAGTGGACACATGGGACGTGTGACACACCCTGTATTACACAGTGTTAACATCTCATAGTATCTCTCGGTGGCCAGTATGCATTCCACTACAGATATGTTCTCACATGGGTACACATGTGTGTATGACATGGTTTGACACTATGCTGTGGGTGATACTGTTACTATCTGTCAATGTTTTGCATTTTGGTAGTATACACAACCTCAACAGCCTGACTATAACCAATAATTAGTTGAAGTCCTGACAACTGACACACAGATGTAGGGAACTCAGTAACAGTTGGATCCTTCTGGTACTATACTATAACAGTAACCAATGGTATTGACCGCCACCCGTTCCTGGGACCACACCTGTTTGGCATATAGCCCTCTTAGGTACATGCAAACACACTAGGGATATGTCCCTTCACATCTGGAAATGCATGCATTGGCCAACAATGCATTCTCTGGATGGGACACATATCCTACACAAGGGTATCATACAGGCAGATACCTGTTGTCCAACACATGCTGTACAGCTCTAAGCCAACTATAGCATAGTCATCCACATTTACTATACATACTATCCCGAAAGTACCACATAGGTGATAGCCCCCAACATGTATGTTGGGTACCAATGTGTACATACAGCCAAGTGTTATGTCATCTGCCCTTTGGTATCCACATATCCAAAGGTATTGTGGAGTTCCTCGGTATATCACATAAGAAATTAGGAACCTGTATGCATATCCACAAGGCTGTTGTACACCTATAATGACTGCCCATTATTGCCAGACTTTGTTGTGTCTGAACATGTCTGACATATACCCCAGGCATGTACCCTCACCCACACTAGTCTATAGTAACTGTCATGGGTGTGTGACACAGATGACCTTGGCCACAGATCACTACAGTGGCCGGCCTTGTCACATACATACATATGTGACCTATGATCTGAGAAGCAGCGGCACAATCTGTCAAAGGTAACAAATGTATTCATGTAGTATGCAGGCTTCACACCTATGTACTAATTGAGGTCACATGTACATATATTTATTTGCCACACAGATACCCGATGTGTGCAATGCACATACTGTTTTAATCCTGATATGTCATACCATAGTAAAAGCAAAACCCACATTGCATTGACCAACAGTGTCACACACACAATCAGCAGAATTCACACCCTACCTAACTATGTTATGACATTAGAGACATATGCATTAACACGACGCGCTATCTGCTTTACTGGGGTTTTCATTTCCACTGCTATATTTGTAGGATGCTGACATCATCAGACTTGACGAAGAGGAATACACCTCTTTTAAGGTGTTTTCCTAGTCTCCAAAAACGGCATTCCTCTCAAAGGAAATCACACAGACACATACTCACCCCCACACACATACTCAGCAATTGCAGGATTCAAACCCCTATCTAATTAGGTTATGATACTAGAGAGATATGCATTAACACGACACGCTATATACTTTACTGGGAGTTTTCATTTCCACTGCTGTATTTGTGGGGTGCTGACATCATCAGACTTTCCAAAGAGGAATGTACCTCTTTTAATGTGTTTTCCCAGTCTCCAAAAAGGCCACTCCTCTCAAAGGAAATCACACACATACACGCACTCAGCAATTGCAGGATTTAACCCCCTACCTAACTATGTTATGATACTAGAGAAATACGCATTAGCGCAACATGCTATATGCTTTACTGGGAGTTGTCATTTCCACTGCTGTATTTGTGGGATGCTGACATCATCAGACTTTCCAAAGAGGAATGTACCTCTTTTAATGTGTTTTTCCAGTCTCCAAAAAGGCCACTCCTCTCAAAGGAAATCACACACACATACAGTCAGCGATTGCAGGATTCAAACCCCTACCTAACTATGTTATGAGACTAGAAAGATACCCATTAACACGATGCACTATATGCTTTACTGGGAGCTTTCATTTCCACTGCTGTATTTGTAGGATACTGACATCATCAGACTGGACATGGTAATGTTTGTACACTTTGTTTTATGCAATCCCAGGAATGAACCATGTGGGTCAGCAGGTGTTAACAGCTTGAACAGGACCCCAAAATTCTTAGCTTGTGTGATCTATCCGTGGACAAATTGCCATTCCTTCATATGACAATACATATTTATGCACAGATTGTTGATTTTGTGGATATGACATGTGTCTGGGATGTTGATAAAGGGCTATTCAAAGTATATGTGAGACGTGTGTAGCTCCGTTCAGTGATGTATGTCCTGGGTGGCTGCCTTGCAAACAGTCTAGCAGGTTTGGGAACCATGATCTGCCCATGAACATACCACAGTTGGTAGGGTTGTGTGTTTGTCGGCTCCAATAACTCTGTTTATGACTTCAATCATGATGGACTCCATGGCCTTGCAGATCAGACTTCATAGGCTTATTGGACTATACTTCCCATGGTCTGTTGTGCACCAACACTTGTGGGGAGTGCCATATGTTGCTGTAACACATTCAACAGTTTCAGATCTGTAGAGAGGGTGAGGCTCAACAGACTGTTCAGGTGCAGGGTCTGTTTGTTCTGCAGTTCACTCATGACACATATAGGGAAACAATGTAATCCAATTGATGCCATGCTTCGGCTTTGGGGAGCTGCTTACCCATTCTGCATGTGATATCTCCTGGTATGATGATAGGGCCTTTGTCAGTGGGTATGTATATATGGGCCTGTCTGACAGGATGTCGGCATTGTCAGTCAGATACAGTTGGCCCTGACTCAGGACATATATGAGTGTACATTGCTATTTATGACATAGCGAAGAAGGTGTCATGGTTCAGTCTGGCCTCCTTCACAGATAATCTTTCCAAAACACCCGACAAACCTGAGCACTAAACCCTGTTATACTCTTTTACACACTTAATACCCTACTGATCCTTTTGTGATCAGTCAACAGAGTATGTCATCATAATATCCTGGCATGTCCAAAGGTCGGTTTCGTGTGTACTATCCAGTCCAACTGGTGAATATTGGAATTTTGACACAATGTTACAACTGCCTTATGTACACAGACAACCCTCTCCTCCTCCCAACAAACTCAGATATATGTGAGAGATGCAACTATATAGACATACAGGAGGCTGAGCTCTCTCGACCCATGACTGGCACAGTCTATCAGGTGGTGAAGGTAACCACACACACCACAAATCCAGTCTCACATAGACCTATAGTGACAGCAATCAAACTACATTACAACACAAAAATATACTCGGAGGCTTGAAATAAACTCTGCCTAATCAGCAGAGACCTCCAAAGCAGACACACAAACAACTGCTACCCCACAACAATACCCACATATCACATAGTTCACAAAGTCAGTGTGCCACACAGTCCCTGCCCATAGGGCTAAACAACACACCTAATACAATTGTAATAGGTGACACTTATTGTCAGACACACTGACGTCCCACTCACCAGGCTGAACAAGGAGATGGTCACTTTGAGCTGTCTATCGGGTGCCAAGATCCACCACATAACACATGCACTCAGGTCACTCCAAAGCAAGTACAGAAATGGCTCCATCATTGTCCATGCTGGTGTGAATAACCTCAGATGTTCCTCCCTGGACTACATGACAAGAGACATAGAGGAGTTCTCTGATCATGTAGCCCAGGCAAGTATGACCCTGACCTTGTGTAGCATCTTACCCTCACCAAGAATGATGTCACAGTATACAGACAAACTGATCACTTTTAACAGTTGGCTAACATATTGGTGTCATTCAAAGGGGATCCAGTGTCAGGCTGGGATGACATGCTCGACATGCCACGTAGCTTCGCTATGGACAGCTTGCACCTGTCACCCCTGGACTTTCGAATACTGGCTATGGCTCTTGCCACCCCATAGTGCCTTTTTTAAGCGAGGCTCAAAAGACAAACCCACCTCCATAGACGTTACAAGGTAAAAGAAACCAAGGGTAATGCTGCTCAACACCAGATGTCTTACCCTCAAAATGCACGCACTCAGGACTCTCATCAGTATGGAAAATGTCGATATCTGTGCAGTAACAGACACCTGGTTCAGGCTTGCAAAAGCACACCAGCACTACCAGGTTATACGTCATACCATGCTTTTTGGCCACAAGACTCGGACCGGCCAACAAAAATAGGGGGAGTATCCATATACATCACAGATACACACACCTCCAGGTTAATAGCACTGCACGAAGCATCCGAGACCATACATGTGCAACTAACAGTGGGCGAAACTGCCTTACAGTTTGTAGCCTGCTACAGACCACCCTCCCAAACTCAGGAACACCACTCGGCTTTCCTGGGAACACTGGAGAATATGAAGGTCTCCCCAAACACCATTATATTGGGTGACTTCAAATACCCAAACATTGACTGGGAATACTACTCAAGCCCCAACACCCTCGCCCAACAGTTGCTAGTATTTCTAAATTCAAATGCTATGACACAACTGATCACCATACCCACAAGAGGGGAAAACATATTGGATCTGATCATCACCAACATGGGGACTCTATGTTCCACACCAGAGGTATACCCCTCATTGGTAAGGTCAGACTATACATTTATCTCACTGGACATCCATATCCTGTCCCCACCCCCATCCTAAGTAATCTCGGTGAAGAACTTCTCAAAAGCAAACGTCACACTCCTCCAAACCAAGGTGGTATCCTTCAAAGACCCTGGGACAGTGGTAAATATGGCTCAGACCACTGAATCCTTTACAGACGCATTCTATGGACACCTACTGGAATGCATGGGTCATGCTATCACAAATAACAACAAGACTCACTCCTCCAAAGGCAGGGGACCTGTCTGGTGGACCCCGGCCATTAATAAGCTATACAACAAAAGGAGAGGGCTACTACATGATAGAGCACAATCCCAAAAAGGGAAGGCATCTCTGATCAGTAGTAGCAAAAAGCTACGATCACTCATGAATTCATCTAAGGCCCGCTTCTAACGGAAAACTGCACCAGACACTAAGGACAATCACAAGGCCTTCTTTAGTTATGTCAGGAACCTGGGTGGAAACTCACAGATATGCTGTGACTTACTGCATACTGACTAAACATACCCTGAACCCACAGACATTGCCAACATCCTGGCAAACAGGTTCAGTGCAAATGTCTCCCCCCATCCCCTAAAGAGCAACTGTCCATCCCAACAGAGTGTAGCCTCCCTGACATCAAAGATGAACAGGTGGGTGCTGCCCTCTCCAAAGCAGACAACACAGAATCAATGGGACCGGACGGTGTCCCGGCCTATGTCTTACACGAGCGTCATGATGAACGTAACCCTCACATTAAGTCACTGTTCAATATCAGAGTTACTACAGGATATGTACCCAAGGAATGGCATACAGCAACAGTGGTCCTGCTCCACAGAGGTAGTGCCACAATGGACCCCGGACAATATCACCCTATAAGCTTAACCAGCCTGGTCTACAAAGCTATGGGCTGATATTGTCATGGAACTCATTCACGCAGACATCGGGAACCTACAGACACTGGATCCTACATATTTCGGATTTGATGTGGGCAGATCTTGACTCCTGAACCTGTTTGACTTCTTTAAACAGTTACCAGGTCCATAGACATAGGAAGGTTGTCCATACAGCCTACCTGGACCTTGCAAAACTCATCAACACCATACCCCATTCGGCCATTATTCATAGGCTCACCAGCTTCAATATCGACACATATGTCACAAGATGGATTGCTAACTGGATCAGGGATAGCACCCACATGGTCAGTATTGCAGGTGCCATGTCTGACTATACACCAGTTACACATGGCATCCCACAAGGCTCAGTCCTGGGACCTCTCTTGTTCAGTATATATTTATCTGACATGCAGGCTAACACAGGGGGAAAATGGCTGACCATGTTGGCAGACGACTGAAAACTGGGTGCCATAATCAACTCTCCAGCTGGCACAAGCATCCTCAAACAGGGTCTCACAGAGATGGATGACTGGTGCCAGGGCCACGGCCTACAGCTAAATGCCATTAGATGCATAGTCATCCCCTTTGGGAATAACAACGTGCCCACACATTACCACATAGGTGGTAATCCATTATGTACCGTAGGAGCTGGTAGGGATTTGGGGACATGAGTTGTTAGTACTCGCCTTGACAATCACATTGCCAAAGTGGTTAGACAGACCTTCTATATGGCCCACCTTATCCCATAAGGTTTCACATCTAGATCAAGTGAGGTAATTATGTCCCTATACTCATCAAGACCATGCTTGGATACAATGCCCCATTTGGGATGGATCATGTACCTTACCCAACACCTGCAGCAACTGTAATGGCCACAAAAGTACCTCAACAAGTAGATCTAGGGACTCACACAGATGCCCTCGCGGTTTGGCTAAAGTAACTCCAGCTCTACTCAGTCACTTACGCCTACTGGATGCGATCTGTGCCTGTTGTTTTAAAGCCATGTCCAACCCAGAATTAATGGACATGCTCCACCTCAGGATATCCGAATCCCTTAGAGCTACATGCTCCAGGGACGTAAACCTCAGCACAGATGTTAATAGGACATGCTGGAGAGGGACAGATTCTTATCCCAGAGGCTCCACTCACTCGGAATGGAATCCAAGTCCAGCATAGGCAGAGCCCCACTGACCACCTACAGGAGACATCTTGACAAGTGGATGGGTGATCGTATGTTTACCCTGGGATATCTTCTGGGTCCCTTGGGGGCCCCTTAAAGGGATCAACTACATTTACTATAACCAGCAACATTTTGTGAACTATACCAAAGATGCATTAAAGGTATTGCTGAACAACTGGAGGCCACATGAGTGGCATGGCAGAATCGAATTGCATTAGATATGCTCCCTGGCCAAAAGAAGGAGGAGTTTGCAGGATGTTTGGGACTTTCTGTTGTACATATATTCCAAATAACACTGCCCTGATGGGAGCATCACTCGAAAGCTTTGAAAGGTTTGGAGATGTTATCGAAGAATTGGCAGAGAACTCTGGGGTAAATAATCCCTTCACAGACTTTCTACAAGTGTGGTTTGGAAAATGGAGTAATCTCATCAGCAGTTTCCTGGTGTCCGTCGGAGTTGCTGTGACTATTGTGGTGGTATGTAATTGCTGTTGTATACCCTGTATCAGAGGTCTTCTACAAAGACTGGTTGATACTGCAGTTATGAAAACAATGTACCAGCAGTTGCAACAGATTGGTGAAAGTGAATACATTGAAATGTGACTTTTGCAAATGTTTTGAAGTTTAAAGTTTGTCTTGCAAATGAAGTAATGTATGCAAAGAAAACATAGTTTTTACCATATATGCTGAAATAAAAGACAAATAAAAGTGTTTTGAGGGGGAAATGTTAAGAGAAAAAAGTTTTAAAACATACTGTTATTTGTCTCTTTCTCCCATCTAGCAAAATGAATATGCTATTTGCTGAAGTGTTGGTAAAGAAAAGGTCATTGAACCATGTTTATTAAAGATGGGCTTTACCTATGATAGATGTAGTTTGCTTATGAACTTGAATAACATCTGTTTTCTATACTTCTGAATAAGAGTTAATTTACTGAGGCAGGCTGTGGAAAATTCCAGCTACCACTGTTGAACTAAGTATTCTGTACTAACTGTGGTTTTGAGGTAAGCGTTCTACACTAACTGTGGTTTTGAGGTAAACATTCTTTTCTGAGGTAAATTGTGATCTAGATGTTTTCATAGCCAACTGTCAACTGTTAGAAATGTAACAAAAGCTATTTTGGCTAGTGACAGGAAAGTATAAAAGTTGATGTCAGTAAACAAGCTGATCAGATTGAGATCATCTTGGCCAACATGCTGCTGTAATCTGGTTAGCTGCAAATAAAAATTTTCATCACCTGAGGCAGATGTGACTCGCTTGAATTTTTTCTTCTGACAGTAATACTGGCCTCAAACAGATCCCCTATGCAGACTGACTCAGAAAACCACAGCTAGACTGTGTTGCATACCGCCCACACAGAGGTGACCTCTGCCGGACATACAGAGGTATGTCACACCCATAGCTGTTTGACAACCACCATGTCTACATATCACAATCCCTCCGGGCTACACACTCTAGGGCCCTAAACCTCATCAGCTCACTAAACAGCACATGCTGGAGGGATAGGTTCCTATCTCAGAGATATGCCATATTCTGGAATAAACCACCTAGCAATAGCAAACAAGGCTCCTTATTAGCAGTTGTCATAAATACCCCTGATGATTGTTTGGGAGATAGGTAATACACCCCAGAATCACCTCTGTGGTTCTGGTTGACAGAGGCAAGTGAAATCAAATTACATGTGTGTCAAAGGCCAGGGTAGCATATGGTTAGGCTGCTCTAGGCCCTAGGGCCAATAACGTATTACTTACCTATGACGATGCACACACACATGTACTCAATGCAATACCTGCTATGTGAGGTTGAATGAGTGTAGCAGCTGAATGTGTGCAAGTCTGTAAAGGTGTGATAGCTTAGTGTGAATTTGTTTCTGACATGGTAGTTTGTGTCCTAGCTGTGAGGCCAGAAAAAGATGTGTATGTTATTGCTAGGTATACATAGTAGTATGGCATACGTTGTGACGTAGTTCCTTGCTGACAACTGCGGTGTCCCATTGTAGGCTAAAGCAATACATGTATGCTTAGTGAGTGGTACTGCTGGTGAATCCAACTCCCATATGAACTGTAGTACTACCTGAAGCTGTAGGCCTAAACAGCACAGTATGGTGTATGTTCACATTGCTTGGAAACACTGTCTTGTGTGTTTCCTGTAGTCTGCACAGATTACATACCTCAGGCATAAGGTTTTGTAAGTAGTTGCACACAATACTGTATGGTACACAAGTAAAGCTCATCTGGGTTGGCATACATTGGTATGTTGTATGCTTGTCTGATGTGTGTGTAATTATGCCTGTACCATGCCTGAAATCATATGTGTGTTACAGGGTATACGTGTGTATCTAGCAACATATATACTCTGTTACAGCAGTATGCCACCTATATTAACAACTGTGCATATATGTTAGGCAGGGTATGGCATCAATGACTAGGGTGGTTTACTGCTACTGCTGTAACTGTACTTTACATTCATTGCAATGGATGACATCATTCTTCATGCATTAGCGTGATATATACCCCTGTGGTGAGGTTGTGCATTGTGTCACAAACAGTGTGCGGATACTGGTGTATAGTGGTTTGATGTATAGAGTGTGCCAGGCACTGTCAGTCAGTTGTGTCCTGAGCACCAATATGTGGTATTGAGCGTGTGTATCCTCTGACAGACAAGCGGATGCTATATATGTCAGTTAAGTGATATCTGTAGTTAAGGGTGTAAAGTGTGCCACAGGACTTCGCTCACACATATTGCTCATTTCTCTTTCAGGCTGATGGCCCACCAGTGTAATCCCTGTTACACAGCAGCAGAGGAACAGGAAATCCACCACAGCCTGGTGCAGTACTACTCCCTGCTGTTTTCCAGAAGCAGCCAGCACCAGACTGCACTGGCAGGATCTTGTTCGCCGCTAACCGACATAGGCATGCATAACCGGACATATGAGCAGATGCGCCATCACTGCAGTGATTTAATTAAACATGTCCAGCGGCGTCGTCTGATATCCATAGACAACAGCTTGTCACAGGTGGTGGGGTGGCCATTCATCCCCCCTCACCAGAGTGGAGGAACTGCTCCTAAGCTGGTGGCTCCTGGCCAACAATAGCAACTGCCACAGACATGTGTCATCATGGAGGCCGGAGCCACCCAGCATGTTGACATGGGCGTGCAGGTAACATGCCCTATCTGTAGACTACTGTTACCTGTATTGTTAGATTATGCATATGTGAGATGTGTACTGTGTGCTTAGCAGTTGTGCTGCCTAGTGTTGTGCAATACTGATATTTGGAATATTATCTGTACACCTGTGACTGTCGACTGTTGTTCTACTGTAGTTTAGCAAACCCACAGTAGCAATGCCACAGTTGTGGCCACTGATGAACTGTCTCATATTCTTGTAGTTCCCTCCGGTGTGACAGCAGGGCAGATGATCCATGCTGGTGAGTGTGTTATAACTTCAATATTGGTAATGAAATGTGCATGTCATAGTTGAGGTGTAGGCCATGTATATGTAACACACCTATGCATAATGCATGCTGTGCATATTTGCTGTAAGGCGTTGCACATCTCAGTAATGTCAGTAGCTGCCTCAATCACATCCAATACACAGAGCATCAGACACACTTGTGGCAACACTGTGCTGCACATTGGATAGGCATAGTTGATACAGATGTACACAACATAACACATTTGTCATACGCAGTACACCTCAACATGCTACACATGGCGTAACCACACACCCGCTGTAAGGTCACCGTCAGTATCCCACATGTCATCCACACAGCACACATGATATACCTGAGGGATAGAGGCCTATCATGGGGCTGTGCAACACTCTTCAACACATAACACAGTCATGTTAGGCAATGCTCCCTATTGGGCACCTCACACACCCATGTACAAAGTGGTTGTGTAATTGTGAACGTAGCCACGGCACTGCAGTTCAGGTACAGCATGCTAGGCGGTGGTCTGTCATACATTAGTAGCCTTGAGTGACCACATGATGCATGATTATGATGGCTCATGGTACTACACCCCATCCAGTTACAGTGACCACAGTACTACACATAGCAGTCATTGCTTTGCACCTCAATGTTGTGTGTGTGCAAACATATGCACCTATACACAATATCCATAGCATGTTGTGTGTGTGCAAACATATGCAACTATACACAATATGCATAGCAGTCGTCATCTGTACAAAGTGACACATATATGTCCTGGAATGCTATTGGGTGTATAGGTCACATGACACACATTGGGTATGTGTGGTGTTTAATGTTGCAGTCGTGTAGCATGCCATGTCATGGCTGGCACTGACATATCTGCAATATGTCCCACACTCACCATAACCACTGTACAATGGCCATGTCGAGCATTGGTATTTCATCAAGTATACATGCACCACTCATCCCATGTGTGTACATAGCATGCATGTTCTATACCTGTGCCCACTATTATCTGCTACAGACACAGATACTGTAATCAGACATGGAAATCTATGTGAAACACAGATAACACATGCAGCCATGGTATGTATACCTGTGAGTGATGGTGCACAGGACATTGCAGAGCTGATAATACTTGCACAGCAATGTTCTGTCCTTGTACACATTGTGTTCCAGGGTGTATCCAATCACCGAACAACTACACACATGCATCAAAGCCATGTATACTGCTATTAACTAGGGCTGTCTACACTCGCACTGCATGGTCTTGAGCAATACATATTCTGCATGCTGACACATGTGAGGTGACTGCTTGCCTTGTGATACTGTCACCCACCTTCAACCACTATTGAGTATGTGTTGGATTGCTGGTGTGTGTGTCAGTCTGCTGTAGTGAGGAGTGTAGTTGTGTGCATGTGTGCATTTGTTCATGTGTGCATTTGTTCATGTGTTCATGTGTTCATGTGTTCATGTGTTTATGTGTTCATGTGTTTATGTGTTTATGTGTTTATGTGTTTATGTGTTTATGTGTTTATGTGTTCATGTGTTCATGTGTTCATGTGTTCATGTGTGCATGTGTGATAACATCATGTACAGATTGTAAAGTGTGTTTCCTGTCTTCCTCTCACAGGTGCTGAGGTTGGGTTGGCTGATTGCAGCAGGGAACCTGAAGTCACTGCCACAAATAGTGGAGATGATGATACATGTATTGTGGCACAGGCAGGTTTGACAGGGTCTGTCATTGGTCCGCCAATCGACAGTACACAGCTTTCCACCCCATCTATGCGCACACTCATACTGCCAATACATCCCTCATCACCAATAGCCTTAGCCGAGGGACAGCATACAGTTGGCATTGACCAGGATAGTGTGGTATCCATGGCACATGCATCCCCTCACAGCTGCCATACAGTTCCTGGAATGGTACCACATAGGCGGATGTCCAGGGGTTCTCTTGGGAGCACCTCTGGTCGTAATGCCCCTGGCAGAAGTGTCCCCACAGGTCTTACAACCTCAGGTATGTTCCAGGCTGTAATGCAGGCACAGGCACGTATGGAATGTTACACCAGACAGGGACTAAGGACGCAGAGGACCCATTACACCACTATCAATGACAGTATCCATGACCTTGCTGGTGCCATCCGTAATTACACCAAGGTCATTGATAGACGTTGGGGGAAGACATTAGATGCCCTCCACAATGTGTTTTCCATGAGCCAGGAAAGTACGGGAAGGTTGAGACGTCGACGCGGACGTATGCCAGCAATCGTTGCGGACGACCTACAGATCACAGCCACTTCTGTAGTGGCAGTACCAGCCCCAGCAATGCTGGGCTGGCCTGTTGATTGACCGTCCTAGTAGACCATGTGCACGTGGCTCTGGCCAGTCCCAGCAGGGACATGGGGTCCAGTCGACATACCTCTACCTCTGATGATAGTACCCAGTCAGGCTTGGTACCCGATACTGTCCGTAGCACCCTGTCAGGCACAAGTACAATGTCTGTGTCCAGAGACAATGATCTGTACAGCCTGGCAGGTACAGTCTGTGGCTGTCCCACAACCTCCCATATATGGTAGCCACATGGTGGAGCTGTGTGCATTCAGACACACACACATATACCAAACACCTACGGCTCACACATACACACACACATTACATCAACATTGGCCCATGCTGTACTGTTGTCACACACACACACACACACACACACACACACACACACACACACACACACATGCATACATGTCGATTGGATGGGTCAATGTCAGGCTATGGCAAACCAACAACACACCCTGTGCATATGATGAAACCTGTGCCACCTCCTGTCATCTGCAACATTGATGCAGGAACAGGCTAACATGGTGCTGATGCACAGATTGACATTATAGCAGTGTAACAATGTTAGCATGTTGTCAACAAGTAAGTATAATGATATCCTTGTAGGTATATCTGAGCAGGCATGATGCATCAAAGCTATGATTGTCAATGTAGTATTGTTTACACCAGTGTTAAGTCTGAATATGTATTGTCCACCCATGTGCCACTTGGGTGAAGTGTATAGTGTTGCCAGCATGTGTTAGTGAGTAGACAGTACGTGTGTGATGTGTGCAGTACAGATTAACACAAAAATCCAGGCAGAGTGGCAAACCCAACTAGTCCAAGTGCAGTGACCTGGTGGCCAAAAAAAGGAAAGTAGAGTGAAGGTAATCCAAGTAGAGATCTTTATTCACATCAAATGGACAAAACTATGTAACAAGCGCTTTCGCTCAGCTTAATGCTGAGCTTCCTCAAGTTGATTTTAAAAATGCCAAATGGCCACATTAAATAGTCATTTCTAAATCACTAAATTGCTTAATTAATTAAGCGTTGCAATTCAATATAACAACTGAATTATACAATTAAAGGAGAATACAATTAAAAAACATCTCCAAACCAAGGGTATCACTGGAAAATAGTTAAAAGTTGAATTGAATAAGACAGTGCCACAACCAAAAACGAAGTTAAATAAAGGAATGTCACTACCATAAAAATGGGATTGTATTAAAGAACATTAAAAAATGTTTAACAATGTTGAAACTAAGAGAATTTGTTAGATGGTTTAAGTAAATATAAATATATTCTTGTGTTGTTAAAAAGTAGTTACAATAATAAATATCTAAAAAACAGTTAAAGATATACGTACAATGTGTAATAACACTGCCTAAAATCCAAAAACCTCACAAGCGTGCCATTTTGTTTTTAAGAACGCTGATGATATTGATGTTGTCATTCATGCCTGGGGGTCTATTGGCGTTCAGCCTTAGTTGCCAGAGAAGTTCTCTGTATTCCAAGGCTGTCTCCCAGTCACCCCCTCTGGTGTCTGGCACCACTTGTTCTAAAACTAATAGTACAGATTAGCAGGTGTACACCTGTGAACATGGTGGGGGGTGCACTGTCTGTATGTACGTGCATAGTGGACACATGGGACGTGTGACACACCCTGTATTACACAGTGTTAACATCTCATAGTATCTCTCGGTGGCCAGTATGCATTCCACTACAGATATGTTCTCACATGGGTACACATGTGTGTATGACATGGTTTGACACTATGCTGTGGGTGATACTGTTACTATCTGTCAATGTTTTGCATTTTGGTAGTATACACAACCTCAACAGCCTGACTATAACCAATAATTAGTTGAAGTCCTGACAACTGACACACAGATGTAGGGAACTCAGTAACAGTTGGATCCTTCTGGTACTATACTATAACAGTAACCAATGGTATTGACGCCACCCGTTCCTGGGACCACACCTGTTTGGCATATAGCCCTCTTAGGTACATGCAAACACACTAGGGATATGTCCCTTCACATCTGGAAATGCATGCATTGGCCAACAATGCATTCTCTGGATGGGACACATATCCTACACAAGGGTATCATACAGGCAGATACCTGTTGTCCAACACATGCTGTACAGCTCTAAGCCAACTATAGCATAGTCATCCACATTTACTATACATACTATCCCGAAAGTACCACATAGGTGATAGCCCCCAACATGTATGTTGGGTACCAATGTGTACATACAGCCAAGTGTTATGTCATCTGCCCTTTGGTATCCACATATCCAAAGGTATTGTGGAGTTCCTCGGTATATCACATAAGAAATTAGGAACCTGTATGCATATCCACAAGGCTGTTGTACACCTATAATGACTGCCCATTATTGCCAGACTTTGTTGTGTCTGAACATGTCTGACATATACCCCAGGCATGTACCCTCACCCACACTAGTCTATAGTAACTGTCATGGGTGTGTGTGACACAGATGACCTTGGCCACAGATCACTACAGTGGCCGGCCTTGTCACATACATACATATGTGACCTATGATCTGAGAAGCAGCGGCACAATCTGTCAAAGGTAACAAATGTATTCATGTAGTATGCAGGCTTCACACCTATGTACTAATTGAGGTCACATGTACATATATTTATTTGCCACACAGATACCCGATGTGTGCAATGCACATACTGTTTTAATCCTGATATGTCATACCATAGTAAAAGCAAAACCCACATTGCATTGACCAACAGTGTCACACACACAATCAGCAGAATTCACACCCTACCTAACTATGTTATGACATTAGAGACATATGCATTAACACGACGCGCTATCTGCTTTACTGGGGTTTTCATTTCCACTGCTATATTTGTAGGATGCTGACATCATCAGACTTGACGAAGAGGAATACACCTCTTTTAAGGTGTTTTCCTAGTCTCCAAAGCATTCTCTCAAAGGAAATCACACAGACACATACTCACCCCCACACACATACTCAGCAATTGCAGGATTCAAACCCCTATCTAATTAGGTTATGATACTAGAGAGATATGCATTAACACGACACGCTATATACTTTACTGGGAGTTTTCATTTCCACTGCTGTATTTGTGGGGTGCTGACATCATCAGACTTTCCAAAGAGGAATGTACCTCTTTTCATGTGTTTTCCCAGTCTCCAAAAAGGCCACTCCTCTCAAATGAAATCACACACACACAGTCAGCAATTGCAGGATTTAACCCCTACCTAACTATGTTATGATTCTAGAGAAATCGCATTAGCGCAACATGCTATATGCTTTACTGGGAGTTGTCATTTCCACTGCTGTATTTGTGGGATGCTGACATCATCAGACTTTCCAAAGAGGAATGTACCTCTTTTAATGTGTTTTCAGTCTCCAAAAGGCCACTCCTCTCAAAGGAAATCACACACACATACAGTCAGCGATTGCAGGATTCAAACCCCTACCTAACTATGTTATGAGACTAGAAAGATACCCATTAACACGATGCACTATATGCTTTACTGGGAGCTTTCATTTCCACTGCTGTATTTGTAGGATACTGACATCATCAGACTGGACATGGTAATGTTTGTACACTTTGTTTTATGCAATCCCAGGAATGAACCATGTGGGTCAGCAGGTGTTAACAGCTTGAACAGGACCCCAAAATTCTTAGCTTGTGTGATCTATCCGTGGACAAATTGCCATTCCTTCATATGACAATACATATTTATGCACAGATTGTTGATTTTGTGGATATGACATGTGTCTGGGATGTTGATAAAGGGCTATTCAAAGTATATGTGAGGCGTGTGTAGCTCCGTTCAGTGATGTATGTCCTGGGTGGCTGCCTTGCAAACAGTCTAGCAGGTTTGGGAACCATGATCTGCCCATGAACATACCACAGTTGGTAGGGTTGTGTGTTTGTCGGCTCCAATAACTCTGTTTATGACTTCAATCATGATGGACTCCATGGCCTTGCAGATCAGACTTCATAGGCTTATTGGACTATACTTCCCATGGTCTGTTGTGCACCAACACTTGTGGGGAGTGCCATATGTTGCTGTAACACATTCAACAGTTTCAGATCTGTAGAGAGGGTGAGGCTCAACAGACTGTTCAGGTGCAGGGTCTGTTTGTTCTGCAGTTCACTCATGACACATATAGGGAAACAATGTAATCCAATTGATGCCATGCTTTCGGCTTTGGGGGGAGCTGCTTACCCATTCTGCATGTGATATCTCCTGGTATGATGATAGGGCCTTTTGTCAGTGGGTATGTATATATGGGCCTGTCTGACAGGATGTCGGCATTGTCAGTCAGATACAGTTGGCCCTGACTCAGGACATATATGAGTGTACATTGCTATTTATGACATAGCCGAAGAAGGTGTCATGGTTCAGTCTGGCCTCCTTCACAGATAATCTTTCCAAAACACCGACAAACCTGAGCACTAAACCCCTGTTATACTCTTTTACACACTTAATACCCTACTGATCCTTTGTGATCAGTCAACAGAGTATGTCATCATAATATCCTGGCATGTCCAAAGGTCGGTTTCGTGTGTACTATCCAGTCCAACTGGTGAATATTGGAATTTTGACACAATGTTACAACTGCCTTATGTACACAGACAACCCTCTCCTCCTCCCAACAAACTCAGATATATGTGAGAGATGCAACTATATAGACATACAGGAGGCTGAGCTCTCTCGACCCATGACTGGCACAGTCTATCAGGTGGTGAAGGTAACCACACACACCACAAATCCAGTCTCACATAGACCTATAGTGACAGCAATCAAACTACATTACAACACAAAAATATACTCGGAGGCTTGAAATAAACTCTGCCTAATCAGCAGAGACCTCCAAAGCAGACACACAAACAACTGCTACCCCACAACAATACCCACATATCACATAGTTCACAAAGTCAGTGTGCCACACAGTCCCTGCCCATAGGGCTAAACAACACACCTAATACAATTGTAATAGGTGACACTTATTGTCAGACACACTGACGTCCCACTCACCAGGCTGAACAAGGAGATGGTCACTTTGAGCTGTCTATCGGGTGCCAAGATCCACCACATAACACATGCACTCAGGTCACTCCAAAGCAAGTACAGAAATGGCTCCATCATTGTCCATGCTGGTGTGAATAACCTCAGATGTTCCTCCCTGGACTACATGACAAGAGACATAGAGGAGTTCTCTGATCATGTAGCCCAGGCAAGTATGACCCTGACCTTGTGTAGCATCTTACCCTCACCAAGAATGATGTCACAGTATACAGACAAACTGATCACTTTTAACAGTTGGCTAACATATTGGTGTCATTCAAAGGGGATCCAGTGTCAGGCTGGGATGACATGCTCGACATGCCACGTAGCTTCGCTATGGACAGCTTGCACCTGTCACCCCTGGACTTTCGAATACTGGCTATGGCTCTTGCCACCCCCATAGTGCCTTTTTTAAGCGAGGCTCAAAAGACAAACCCACCTCCATAGACGTTACAAGGTAAAAGAAACCAAGGGTAATGCTGCTCAACACCAGATGTCTTACCCTCAAAATGCACGCACTCAGGACTCTCATCAGTATGGAAAATGTCGATATCTGTGCAGTAACAGACACCTGGTTCAGGCTTGCAAAAGCACACCAGCACTACCAGGTTATACGTCATACCATGCTTTTTGGCCACAAGACTCGGACCGGCCAACAAAAATAGGGGGAGTATCCATATACATCACAGATACACACACCTCCAGGTTAATAGCACTGCACGAAGCATCCGAGACCATACATGTGCAACTAACAGTGGGCGAAACTGCCTTACAGTTTGTAGCCTGCTACAGACCACCCTCCCAAACTCAGGAACACCACTCGGCTTTCCTGGGAACACTGGAGAATATGAAGGTCTCCCCAAACACCATTATATTGGGTGACTTCAAATACCCAAACATTGACTGGGAATACTACTCAAGCCCCAACACCCTCGCCCAACAGTTGCTAGTATTTCTAAATTCAAATGCTATGACACAACTGATCACCATACCCACAAGAGGGGAAAACATATTGGATCTGATCATCACCAACATGGGGACTCTATGTTCCACACCAGAGGTATACCCTCATTGGTAAGGTCAGACTATACATTTATCTCACTGGACATCCATATCCTGTCCCCACCCCCATCCTAAGTAATCTCGGTGAAGAACTTCTCAAAAGCAAACGTCACACTCCTCCAAACCAAGGTGGTATCCTTCAAAGACCCTGGGACAGTGGTAAATATGGCTCAGACCACTGAATCCTTTACAGACGCATTCTATGGACACCTACTGGAATGCATGGGTCATGCTATCACAAATAACAACAAGACTCACTCCTCCAAAGGCAGGGGACCTGTCTGGTGGACCCCGCCATTAATAAGCTATACAACAAAAGGAGAGGGCTACTACATGATAGAGCACAATCCCAAAAAGGGAAGGCATCTCTGATCAGTAGTAGCAAAAAGCTACGATCACTCATGAATTCATCTAAGGCCCGCTTCTAACGGAAAACTGCACCAGACACTAAGGACAATCACAAGGCCTTCTTTAGTTATGTCAGGAACCTGGGTGGAAACTCACAGATATGCTGTGACTTACTGCATACTGACTAAACATACCCTGAACCCACAGACATTGCCAACATCCTGGCAAACAGGTTCAGTGCAAATGTCTCCCCCCATCCCCCCTAAAGAGCAACTGTCCATCCCAACAGAGTGTAGCCTCCCTGACATCAAAGATGAACAGGTGGGTGCTGCCCTCTCCAAAGCAGACAACACAGAATCAATGGGACCGGACGGTGTCCCGGCCTATGTCTTACACGAGCGTCATGATGAACGTAACCCTCACATTAAGTCACTGTTCAATATCAGAGTTACTACAGGATATGTACCCAAGGAATGGCATACAGCAACAGTGGTCCTGCTCCACAGAGGTAGTGCCACAATGGACCCCGGACAATATCACCCTATAAGCTTAACTAGCCTGGTCTACAAAGCTATGGAGCGTATTGTCATGGAACTCATTCACATAGACATCGGGAACCTACAGACACTGGATCCTACATATTTCGGATTTGATGTGGGCAGATCTTGACTCCTGAACCTGTTTGACTTCTTTAAACAGTTACCAGGTCCATAGACATAGGGAAGGTTGTCCATACAGCCTACCTGGACCTTGCAAAACCCATCAACACAATACCCCATTCGGCCATTATACATAGGCTCACCAGCTTCAATATCGACACATATGTCACAAGATGGATTGCTAACTGGATCAGGGATAGCACCCACATGGTCAGTATTGCAGGTGCCATGTCTGACTATACACCAGTTACACATGGCATCCCACAAGGCTCAGTCCTGGGACCTCTCTTGTTCAGTATATATTTATCTGACATGCAGGCTAACACAGGAGGAAAATGGCTGACCATGTTCGCAGACGACTGAAAACTGGGTGCCATAATCAACTCTCCAGCTGGCACAAGCATCCTCAAACAGGGTCTCACAGAGATGGATGACTGGTGCCAGGGCCACGGCCTACAGCTAAATGCCATTAGATGCATAGTCATCCCCTTTGGGAATAACAACGTGCCCACACATTACCACATAGGTGGTAATCCATTATGTACCGTAGGAGCTGGTAGGGATTTGGGGACATGAGTTGTTAGTACTCTCGCCTTTGACAATCACATTGCCAAAGTGGTTAGACAGACCTTCTATATGGCCCACCTTATCCCATAAGGTTTCACATCTAGATCAAGTGAGGTAATTATGTCCCTATACTCATCAAGACCATGCTTGGATACAATGCCCCATTTGGGATGGATCATGTACCTTACCCAACACCTGCAGCAACTGTAATGGCCACAAAAGTACCTCAACAAGTAGATCTAGGGACTCACACAGATGCCCTGCGCAGTTTGGCTAAAGTAACTCCAGCTCTACTCAGTCACTTACCGCCTACTCGGATGCGATCTGTGCCTGTTGTTTAAAGCCATGTCCAACCCAGAATTAATGGACATGCTCCACCTCAGGATATCCGAATCCCTTAGAGCTACATGCTCCAGGGACGTAAACCTCAGCACAGATGTTAATAGGACATGCTGGAGGGACAGATTCTTATCCCAGAGGCTCCACTCACTCCGGAATGGAATCCAAGTCCAGCATAGGCAGAGCCCCCCACTGACCACCTACAGGAGACATCTTGACAAGTGGATGGGTGATCGTATGTTTACCCCTGGGATATCTTCTGGGTCCCTGCTAGACAGAGGCACAATAGACTAAACGTAAATGGGCTATCTTGTGTGACCTACTATTCACAGACACAGTGTACTAATCTAACAGGGTTGCGAAAGCCAAACACACTCTGGCTAGGCTTATACATGCCCTAGGGCAGATAGCCTAGTATCAACCTCTGAACCTATGATAATGTTCGGGATACACGTTGTTTATTGAAGATAATGATTGCAGGTTTTTTATCTTCTTTGCTTTCCCACTTTCTATGAACAACCTAAGTATCTGCAGAACATATTTGATTATGACAGGGTTCCACTATATTATATGTGTGTCTGTTGTCAAATAACTGTGTGCACAGGGCAGATTGCTGAATAGTGAGAGATTCCTGGGTTAACACATGCAACTGTCGGATATGTGTGGCCCACTGCTGTACTCAGACATGGCCTAAGTGTGTGAGCATGCCCAGTTCGGCCTTTCAGTGTTTTGTTGCCTGACATTTGTCTCATTTATTCAAGTGTGTGAGCATGCCCAATGTGACCTTTCAGTATGTTGCTGTCTGAGGTCCACTACATTTGTTGATGTATACGAACATGACCAGTATTAACATTTATACTATATGTGTGTTGAAAATCAGGTTCTATTCTTACTGCAGGGTTCACCTTTGTGTCATAACTCGACAGGGATTATGCTGTGCCTGCAGGTTTTCCATGAGATACTTTGCATAGACTTACCAACATTTCTTCATACAGGCTGACCACTGAAATACTGTCATGGTTTAGTGGTTCAGTACTATGACTATAGTGCACAGTATCCTGGGTTTGAAGCCTATCGCTACTTTTTATTTTCATACTGAGCAGACCAGACTGCTTAAGGGCAAGTAGAGCAAATATGAGCATGTTGGCTTTTGTTCAGCTATGCCCAATCTAGACCAAGCTTGTCCAACATTGCTCAACATTAACCAACATTGCTGAACGTTGCCCAATATTGCTCAACATTGACCACAGTTGTGCTAGTTGATGTGCGCAATTTTGTTTACATATACTAAATGGTGATAAAAGCTGTTTAGCACTGATTTGTATTGCTTAACACATGACAATCATGCCTCAGGTGGTGCTGCAGGGCTGCCTATGTCAGATGCACATACTACACTCCCTATACATGTTTAAAAACATTAAGTGTCAAGTTAGGCATCCCTTTTACTATATGTGCGAGTCAGAGACAGGTATAATTTCCAGGGTTCCTACTGATCCAGTGTATGTGCTATGCGTTGCCTCTTTGCCAAGGCTAAAGCATACTGGACACGCCTCCTTCTGCCTACTGGGGCAGGCTCAGGTTGTTCCTCCTCTGAGTCATGCTCTGCCTGTGATGGCCTTGGCAATGGTGGGGGGCTGTTTGGCCCGGACCTATGCTGGTCCTGCTGCAGCTGTTTTTGCAGGATCATATTATGTAGCATAGCACATACCATGACAATTTGAGTACATGTAGTTGGTGAGTACTGCAAGGCTCCACCAGATATGTCTAGGCACCGGAACCATGACTTGAGCAGACCAAACACACGCTCAATTACATTTTGTGTTTGTGCGTGTGCCTCATTATGGCGTTCCTGTTCAGGTGTGTGTGCATTTCTGATGGGTGTCATCAGCCACGGCTCCAGTGCATAGCCAGCATCCCCCACTAGATGACTATGAGGGATGTCCCCATTGGCAAATGTCTGGTACAGCTGTGTCAGATGCCAGATATGGGAATCATGGTAGCTTCCAGGGCAGCCAGCACACACATTCAGGTTTATGCCCTGGGCATCACATACAACCTGGCAGTTGATGGAGGGGAAGCCCTTGTGGTTAAAGTAGACCCTACCCCGCTCACCGGCTGGTGCTTTGATGCATATGTGCGTGCAGTCTATTGCACCCACTACCTCAGGGTATTCCGCTATTTGCTGGAACAGACGCATATTGCTGGCCAATACCTCATGGGAATTGGGGAAATATACATGATCACCGACATGTGCTGACATGGCATCCAGGAACTGGTGCAGTACCCTGGATGCTGATGCCTGTGATATCCCTATCATATCACCAATTGGTTTCTGGAAGGTACCTGTTGCTAATATTCTTAGTTCAACACATACCTTGGTATCCACTGGGATGAGTTCCTCTCTGTTGGTTCAGTGTGTGTGGCGTGGCGTGTACAGCTCAACAATTTGCTGCATGAGGTCTCTGTCCACTCTATAGCACTCACCTATCTCCAGCTCATGTAGCCCCTGATAAGTTACCCTAGGCCTGTGCACTCTTCTCCGTCTCCTCACTGTGGGTTGTCCAGCAGCATTCACGTTGTCACCACCCTCTGCATGTTGCATATGTCGCCTTATAACAGCAATGGCAGCCCCTAACATTTCTTTGTCTCAGTAAAGCTTTTTCAGTTTTCACTTCTATTAGCTTACTGCAGTGTTGCAGTGTCTCTGAGAGAAACATAGTGGAATGTTGTTTGCAGAGTTTTAAGTGCTGTGCTGTGCTGGGCTAGTGTACTGCCTGTGTAATTGCCTGTTTCTGATTGTCTTCACCTGCTAGCTCTACTAGTACTCCCTGGTTAACTTCCTACTATTTGTTGTGCTTCCTTTTCCCTTTCTGTTTCCATAGGGGGGCAGCGCCGCACACACAAGTGCAAACACGTTCACACCAGCTCACATGCACGCACATATGCTTACACAGACTAAAACTTGCTTATTCTTGCTAAAACACGTGCACACCAGCGCAAACGCGCTTACACAACTTTAAACAACCTTAGACATGCTTACTCCGGCTTAAACGTGTGCACACAGGTGTACACGTGTGCACACAGTCTTACTCGGATATACAGGCATGCACCCACGTGCAAACACATTGCAAGCACTTCTACAAGAAACTTTAGTGTTATCCACGGCATACACCTTCAATTTCTTGTGTTTAGCTAGGGTACCTGTTGACACACCTCTTCCAGCGATGAGTAACTGACAGCAAGCACATGCCAATCTGCTCCAATGAGCTTCACTTCTTTCATATACACCCCCCTCGTGATGTCACCTATCTTCTACTCTGATACTCCACTTATCCTACTCCTACACTCCACTGACTGTGCTCATTTGCTATGTAAACTTGGGATTCACTATCCTTACCCTCATTTGCATAGGATTGCCTACTAATGCTTGGTTACATCTGTTAGACTGAGCTTCCCCCCTTAGCAACCTCTACTCGGAAGCCATGTTGTCTTCGGCCTGCCATTCCCTTGCATTGTAAATTAGGAATTACAATAAAATCCACATTTGTGGATTTTAATTATTGGTTTTCTGGTTTTTAGAGTGCAAAGCATTTGTGTGGCACTGCGCTATGCTTAAACATCAGCGATTGGGATAAAAAAAACTTTTATTTTTATTTTGCATCGGTGAACATTGTCAATGGCCATATATTTGGCCATTGGCATGCTTCCTCAACTGGATGCAACCTTTATTTGGTGCTGTCACTGCTCCGTTTTGCTATTTGCAGAACGGCACTCAGTTGTCAACTGAGTACATTTTTACAAATAACACTACTCTTACTCGGACAGGTTCGGGTTTCATGGATCGCAAATTTACCTCATTTGCATAGCTTTCGCCTGCAATTGAGGTAATTTGCATATCCAAGCCCTGTCCTTGTAAGACTCGTTTTAGGAGCTCTGTTGCACGCCCCTACCGGCTGTTCCCGGATTGCTCAGCAGACATGTTGGCTGCATGGAGTCTTACTCTACTCTTAGACTCTGTGCAAGCCTTCGTGAATCCAGCCCAATGTCTGTCATTTAGTGACTTCATTCCTAAATTATTTGCTAGAAAACCACAAATTTTATGAGGAACAAACCACAAATAAAAAGCAAATATCTATTCATTCTGCAAAAATATGGACAACTGAGAGGTATAGTTCAACCGGGGCTGTCTGAGTTTGCAACCCTTCCCCACTTCACAAAATCATGGTCGAATGGAGCCTCCTCCCTGCAGCCATTCCAATGTCCCATTCCTTGGTTATTTTGCCCCATTTACCATAAACACTGTAATGTGCATACTGCTTTACTGCTGCAATGATTTAGATTTCATTTGAAAGTTTTATTTTGCATTTTACAGCACAAACCCTAATAGATATCTGTTAAACAAAGCAATGCAGTCTCACAATGAAAATAGACTTAGCATTAAAACTTCTCTGCCCTTGAAACTCACATGAATTGAAACAGGACTGAAACCCACATTCAAAGAAAATACGTTTTGCCAGTGGCAGATAAAGATTAACTTTGGGCTGTTTTCAAAATCATAGGCCCCTTGAACATGAAACCTACACATGCTCTTTGATACACCTTCCTGACTTACATTATATTCCTTGTACAATACAGTACAGTTGTTAGAGAGCATTTTAAATTTATTGTTTTGAACATTTTTTCCAGTAAACAATGAAACAAAATGCATGCACCAATGACAAAACTGCCCAGTTCAGAAATTTCCATCCTAAAAAGTCTACTCAACCTTCTATAGTCCACCAGTATCAGTAAATATGCACAATCTCTGAAGTAGTATAATCTACATTAAAGAAATCTGTAACTAATAAAGAGGTTGCTGTTAGCAAACAACTCTATATGTCAATATTTCGTCTACAAATAAAGTGCCTGTTGCCCTTGAAGAATAAATTGCATATGTTGCATGCATTAAAAAAAATGATAAGCTAGTAATACCGCAATAGGGAATGGATGGCAAACTGATAACAGGTTCATAGTTACTAGATATCTTTGCCAAAAAGGACTGCAGCATCCACTCCCTTTACAACACAGTACAGTATCAGCAATGCATCTACCTACTGTGGGAGTTGAACCGACAGCCTTCTGCATAAAACATAAGTACACCTGTTATGCTATTAACAATGCAAGCAGACTTAGCATAAGCAGCACTAAACTTTTGTTTCCCTGCAGCTCTCAGCTCCTTGTAAAATCTACTCGACACTCCACTGTATCTCTGAACTTTGCAGCACAAGAAATCTGTAAAAAGCCAAAATTTATTTGGGGGGGGGACAAAAGGCCAAAAACCAGGGACACATTTTAAACATTGCTTGTATAATGATGGAATGTTGCTAAAATAAAATGCTGTGTTACCACCATACATTTCACTGCCACGTCTTGAACCCAGGGGACCCTGTGCAAAACAGTCAGAGAAACATACCACTATGCCAAATCAGCTAAAAGAGAGGAAGACACACTTAAACGGCTATGAAAAAGATAGCTGCTATCTTGTATGTCCATAAAAAGAGAAGTTAAATGAAGTAACAGCAGAACAATAAGCTCACAAATCTTGTCACAGTAACAGTTCTTCACAAAAATGTATGTCATCCACCAGAACTAATAAATCCAATTCTCGACTATTTGTAATAATAAAGCGGACTCCACATAGACAATGTAACGAATTTATTTGTAGAAACAGCAAGCGCTTTCACCACGAAGGCTTCTTCAGGTAATCAAAAATATATTCAAAGTGCGTACTTATATACAATTAATTTAATGACATCATTTCCTCTCTCATTTAATTAACTATTTGAATTAAATGAATAACGTACTTTTAATCTTAGCTATATACCATATGATTTGTCATCTAATAAATAATAGCAAATATAGTCATATTTAAATCATAGGTAATAAACTCTATAAGAAATGTATATTTTTTATATAAAATGATAAAAATATATATATATAAGCAATCGCTTTCATGTCCACTGAATTTTTAAACATTTTCCACCATTAGCGCTAATGGTGGAAAATGTTTAAAAATTCAGTGGACATGAAAGCAATTGCTTATATATATATTTTTATCCATTTTATATAAAAATATACATTTCTTATAGAGTTTATTACCAATTTTTTTAAATATGACTATATTTGCTATTATTTATTAGATGGCAAATCATATGGTATATAGACAAGATTAAAAGTATGTTATTCATTTAATTCAAATAGTTAATTAAATGAGAGAGGAAATGATGTCATTAAATTAATTGTATATAAGTACGCACTTTGCATACATTTTTGATAGCCTGAAGAAGCCTTTGTGGTGAAAGCGCTTGCTGTTTCTACAAATAAATTTGTTACATTGTCTACGTGGAGTCCTCTTTATTATTACAAATAGTCGAGAATTTGATTTATAAGTTCTGGTGGATGACATACATTTTTGTGAAGAACTGTTACTGTGACAAGATTTGTGAGCTTATTGTTCTGCCGTTACTTCATTTAACTTCTCTTTTTATGGACACTTAAATGGTTACCATTTAGTGAATTCAGTTCTCACCATAGCTGTCAACCTCTTAGCAAAAAACACATGAAAAAAGCCAATAATGTGGGAATACAGCTGCCAAACATATTCAGTGAATTCAGTTCTCACCATAGCTCTCAACCTCTTAGCAAAAAACATGTGGGCAAAGCCAGTAATAGGGGGAATACAGCCCTCAAACATTCAGTGAATTCAGTTCTCACCATAGCTCTCAACCTTAGCACAAAATACCTGGACAAGGCCAATAATGGGGGAATACAGTCCCAAAAATATGGGCAAATTTCAAATATCCATGTTATAAACTTAGACAATTGCTAGAATAAAAGGTTTTGTTTTATCATGTACTTTCTGAAGAATATGAAGTCTGAAATTCAAATGCCTGTTATTTTTAAACATTTGTTAACCAGGAAACTAGTCTGACTTGGAACAAAACAAAGCCAATTTTCAGCAGAGCAGGGAGAAACACTCCAGACACATCTTTGTAAGGGATGGGAGGACATGCAGACTCCACACAGAAGGCACCCCAGCCAAGAATCAAACCAGAGAACCTGTAGCTGTAAGGCAACAATGGTAACAGTGCACCACTGTACTACAAACCTTTGCAAGGAAAAATGAAGATACAGAAACCACAGATTTTATGAGGAACAGAACAAATATGAGGCAAAAATCTGCAGTTTTTTACAGATAATGGTAGGTAGGGAATTCAGGTCCTTGCCACCTGTATCCAAGGTACAGGGTTCAAACCTGAGTATCTCTACCCACCACTATGTGTTAACAGGGGCATTACACACACACATGTTAACAGGGGCATTACACACACACACACACACACACACACACACACACACACACACACACACACACACACACACACACGTCCGGAAGCAGCAAGAGCTTAAAACTAACTCAACTTACCTCTCTCCTGATTGAAGCAGCAAACCTCCACACACAAGGTCCAACTCCATTGTCTGGAAACTCCAAACCCACGCTCGACTTCAACGTTTTCCTGCGCAAAAGCTGAAAACTCAACTTACCTCTCTCCTGATTGGTCCTGCACTCGAATCCCTGCGAGAGCTTAACCTCACCTCTCTCCTGATTGGTCCTGTCTGCGGATCAAGCAGTCCGGAGCTCCTCTGTTCTGTGTGGTCATCTACCACACAGATTCCTGGGCATCTGCAGGGCAGAAAATGCCTTCCATGTATCTGGACTGCTGACTCATGCAGTCAGAGTTCACACAGATTCCTGGGCATCTGCAGGGCAGTCTGAGTGTGTCTGCACATGCTCGGAAGTTCGGTACTCATACAAAATATATATATTTTTTTAATTTTATGTTTCACATATTTCATTTCTTTTCTTTCTAGGTGAGAGGGCTGTAGTCCTGCAGTCCGATAGCATGAGCCACCCTTGGGTACTAGCCAATTGATCTATGAGAATATTAAAAAGCCGAGTTTTACATTCCCATGGTAGTAATTCAACTGAACTTGACCTTGACAGTAATATATTTGTTAAAATTATTCTCAGTAACAACAAACTGAAACAAATCTTAAGATAAATGACAATTATGACTATTCAGTCCCAGTCTTACAAGAAAAAGCCAACACTCTATGTCACCAAGTGCCATGTAAATTAAGCAAACCTGTGTGCCATGTACTGATGAAAAAAATATAAATTAGTGAAGTGGGAAGGTTAATTGCATGCATCAGTCATTGGACTTGTGATGTGAAGATTTTCCAAAATAATGGATTGCAGATTACAAATAAGTAGATTAGGATCTACATTGCTGCAATAGCATACATAGTAACAAAGAAGCAGGCTAGCAAGTACGGTAGATGCACAGGCCAGACAAACTGTAACAAAACACAAAAGGAGCCAGCACCTTGGGAGCTTGAAGATTGATTCAAAAAAACAGACCGGTTTCAGAGTGTAGCTTTCATCAGTGGTACATAGCATAAAGCAGTGATACAACTGCAATATATATTCAGTGTCATTAAAGACCAATAACATCATTTCCTGTCCAAGAAAAAAATGGTTTAATACTAGATAATAAAAAAAAAGTAAGATTTAATCTATCGACCTCAGGATATGCTTTTATTCTTTAATACTCTTTAATATTAATAATTAGGTAGGCTCATATCAATTTATTTGATTTAGGTTACAATAGATGCTTTACAGGTGTTCACATCATAGGGAATTGAAGTTACTTAATGGTCACATAAATATACTTTTTTGATCATCATATGTCATTCCCTGAATATTGACTAACTGATACAAGTTTTCATGTTTGTCAACTGTCCCTTCTTGCATTTTCAGAGGGCTTTGTTTATTGGTTGCCAACACTATTTTTGTTACTGAATAATTACATTAATACAAATGGAACTTTATTGAGTTCATGCTTTTGGCTTAGGTTCAAGAAGGGTTCTTTTCTTCTCCCGCACCCCCTCCCCCTTTTTTCTTTCTATATATGGTTCTTGTTTGGCTTATTTAAAGAACATTCCAACTGGTGTATTTGGTTGCTTGATATTATTCCTCAGGTTCACACATTAGCTATTCATATACAGACTAAAACATTTTATTTTGGCCTTAAAAATATACTAGTTTCAAATATAGATATAACAACTGCAGTTACATATGTTCTCATATATGTGTTGGCATGTTTAGACACTGACACTAGCATATGTATGGGGGCAGGATCGTGGTGGTGAACAAGTGTATAGGTACATGTACATCATCTTACCTATAATTTTTTGGTGGCACTGGGATTGCCCCCCTGATAATTGGAATAATTTTGGTTACACATTTCTGTTTAACTTTAGGCTTACTACCATTTGACAGTTTACTGGCATATTATTGTATATCAGCTTTTATTCTATCTGGAGATCTGAATAGATTTCATATAGATCAGCTTATTGTCATGGATCTTGAACAAATACTTCAGGGCCTTTGTGCTGACAAAAATGATATTGGGGTTTTTGGTATACCCGAAGGAGATGGTCTTCCTCAACCCATGGATCCAGTTGACGGCTGTAATGATGCTTTTTATAAACTCAGCAAAGGCATGAAGAATTTGAGATCTAACATTTGGCATTTGAGGCTTTTCAAAGCCTTTATGAACAAACAAATTATGCCTAGGGGCTTAAGAATCAAAATTTAACCTTTGGTGAGCAAGATAGATGACATCCTTAGCAAAGAATGGCATTTGGCACAACAACAGGCATCTATGAATTTTGTTCAGATTTTAAGTTCGTATTATGAACGGACTATTAAAATTAATATTAAAGAAGTTGGTGATCCGTGTGGACAAGCTAAAACATATGATGGTCACCCACAATTTTCTATATGCCTTAATAAACTGTCAAAGGAATTGCTTTTGTTTGAAAAACAGACTAAAGAAAAAAGATTAAAAAAATTCAACAGAGATATTACTGACTATCAGAGGGGCCGACCCTTTGAGGCTACCAAAAATGTTAGGTTCATGGAAACTGGCCAGAGGTCTGGTAGATATACCAACCCCAAAAAAGACCTAGATCCATACTCAAGGGGTCTCACACATATAGTAGCACCTCAGGAGATGATTCTTCGACAACTGATATGGAGGGTATTTGTACTGGTGAGTCTCCGACTCCCAAAAAGACTAAAAGCCAAACACATTCTTTAAACTTACTAGGAGGAGGGGTGGGAGAAAGCATAGGAAACACCAAGATAGATACAATCGAAGCACTTATCCAAACATTCATGACACGATAGATGACAATATTTTGAATATTTCCAAAATTGTCTTGACAGAAGATCAAAAGAAAGTGTTAAATAAAGGTTTAAACTTTTTCCAGGGTTTTTTGTGGATGAATTTCATATTGTCAAAGATGTTAACGATTTTTGTCAAAGAATCAACCTCAAATTGGTTTTTGGACCCAGGTCTGATTCTTAAAGATCCACAGAATTCAAATTCCATAAATCCAATTTTGTTCCACCTATGAATCGGAATGTGGCTATCTTTCAGTAAGCTGTACTCAAGGACATACATTTTAAACTAGATCACTTTTCACCTCTGAAACATAATCTCTCTACCCCTGAACTACAGGCTTTACAACAGCTCAGGGACAACAAAAACATTGTTATTATTCAGGCTGACAAGGGTGGGGCAATAGTAATCATGGATACAGATTATTATCTGGGGGAGGGAAATGGACAATTAGCCAACCCATCCCACTACATGAAAATGCCTATTGACCCCATCCCGAACTTTAAAAGAGAAATTGACAATTTTCTTGAGTTAGCAGTTTCGGAGGGCATTATATCAGACACAGTTAAATCACAATTAATGGTACAGGACCCACAACAACAGATTCTTTATTTACTACCTAAGATACGCAAGTGCCTGAACAAACCACCTGGTAGACCCATTGTGTCTGGTATGGGGTCATTGACGGAACCACTGTCTGAGTTTTTGACTTCATACTTGAAACCACTACTAAATTTGATTTGAGCAAGGATACAAGACACCACCCAATTCTTATCCATTATAGATGATAACCAATTAGAACCTGAGTGGTTACTTTGTACATTAGATGCCAAGACTTTATACACCAATATACCACATTGGGCTGGACTTGAGTCCCTGAAGTTTTGGTTAGATAGAGCCAAATTATATCCAGTTGATTTCAATATGCTTTTGATTTGTATGGCGGAACATGTTTTGAATAAAAATGTTTTCTATTTTCAAGGTGAATGCTATTGGCAGTTGAAGGGTACCACTATGGGAGCCTCTTTTGCTCCTATATATGCGGATTTATTCATGGGCTACATTGAGGAGAAACTCATTTATGATCAAACACATAACATCTATCTTGAGGAGCTGGATATTTGGCGACATTATCTTGATGATTGTTGGTTAGTTTGGCGTTCTGATGAAGAATATTTGGCTGAATTTGTGTCATACCTCAGCCATAACAAATGGGGTATTGAATTTACATCAACTTATCACCAAAATCAAATCAACTTTTTGGATGTAACAGTCATCAGGAACCCAGATGGTACTTTACAAAGCAAAACATTTCGTAAATACCCGAAATACAATACTTTATCACATGCAACCAGTATGCACCCTAGCCACATCATCCGGAACATACCCAAATCCCAGTTCCTCAGGATATGCAGGATTTGTTCCGCAGAAAATGACTTTGAAGAATCACAACAAGATCTAACCAACAGATTCAGAACCAGGGGATACAAGGAGCCTGACATTCAGTTGGCACGTCACTTTGCAACCAATTCCACCAGAAGTTCCCTTCTCAAATATTGTGATAGAAATAGGGATTCACAGGATGGAGGATTACGGTTTATTACTACCTATGGGCATAACATCAATTTGATTAGAAATACCATGATGAAACACTGGAACATCCTCACTGCCAATGAGGATATTGCCTCCCTAGTCAGTAACACTTGTCAATATGGTTACCGTAGAGGGAGAACACTAAGTTCATTTTTTTCACATTATAAGAGGATAGGTTCAGGTGGAATTATACATCAACAACTTACGATGACTGGTGACAAACTTTGGGGCACTTATCAATGCGGCCATTGTTCATCATGTCTATTTATATTCACATCAAAACAATTTCCCAGTAAAAACACTGACAGGATTTTTCACATGAAATTTTTTGGCAACTGTAATAGTGATTGGGTGGTATATCTTGCAGCTTGCACATGTGGTTCATTTTATGTGGGTCAGACATCACGGGCATTGAGATTACGCATGTCGGAAAATCGTAGTGACATTCGAACAAAAAAAGAGAAACCAACCCTCTGTTCAGACATTACACACAACATCATACTGCTAGATTTCAATTTTGTATTGTAGATAGAATTTTGGGTGACAGATCCAACAAACAGGGATGGCATTCCATTTTCAACCAAAAAGAGAAATACTGGATTATCAAGCTAGGGGCACTATTTTCTCCTGGTTTAAATGATCATTTATAACCAATTAATATATCCAATATTGAATGTATTAACATACTTATGTTTTATTACCATATTTGCTATTTGGATCATCTATTTTTTACTAGTTATTTTTTATTTTCTAGTTTGTATTTTTCCTTCCAGTTTTTCTTTCAGGCAGTATTATGGGCATGCTTAAAATCCTTTGGAAGCACCTCATTGGTATATGGACCTTATTTAAACCTGCATTTGTGCATCATTTCCTGTTTGTACTTTTCTTGTTCCACTGAGGAAAGCCATGTTAGACTGAAACCGGTCTGGATTATTGAATTGTTCGATATGTATTAAAACACTTAGGTTTTACCTTAGTGTTGCTGTAGTTTTGTTGCTGATATATACTGAGTTTTGTGCTGGCATTTTTTCAGTTAATAAAAAAAAAAGCAATACAGAACACAATCCCCCGGATTCTCAAATGCTTGCATGGAGTGTTAGAGTAGTGTATGACGTCACACAAGCAAGATGTCTGCTGTGTGATCCAGGAACAGCCTGTAGGGGCATGCACGAGAGCTGCTAAAGCTAGTCTTGCATGGACAGCATCATGGTATGCAAATTACCTCATTTGCTGGTGAAATAAATGCAAATGAGGTAAATTTGAGATCCAGCAAACACTAACCTGTGCGTGGAAGATTAGCGTTACCCGCAGAAATGTACTCCGTTGGTAACGGAGTACATTTCTGCAAATAGTTAAACGAAGCTATGACAGCTCCAAATAAAGGATGTATACAGTTGAGGAAGCATGCCAATGGCCAAATATAAGGCCATTGGCAGTGCAAAATATTTAAAAACATAAAAATTTTACTTTTTTCCACTGATCTCTGATGTTTAAGCATGCCGCAGCACCGCGCAAACGTGCAGTGCTTAAAAAAACAAGAAAATCATTTAAAAAAAGTTAAAAATAGACATTTTTGCTAAAAAGCTTATTCTGCCATGCAGGTGAATGGCAGGCTGAAGACAACATGGCTACTGACTAGTGGTTGCTAAGGGGGGGGAAGCTTAGTGTGAGAGATGTAACCATGCATTACTAGGCAATCCTATGCAAATGAGGATAAGGATAGTGAATCCCAATTTTCCCCAGTATGTGAGGCATGTCCCAAGAGTGTAAGATTTGGAGTAGGTGAGTATAAGACCAGAATATAGGTGACATCATGAGGCAGTTTGTCAGACAGGCTGTAAGCTAATTGGAGCACAGTGGCTAGTGTCTGCCCTGTTTTGCTCAGGATTGCAAAAGAGACATGTCTACAGTTGTCCTATTTGAAAACCTCAAACCCAAGGTGCACACTGTTATAAGATAAGAAACTCCTTGCAAACATGCACACAGCGTGCGCATGCGTGTGTGTGCATTGGTGCGCATTGGCACTCGTTTGTGCAGCATTTCCCCCTGGGCGGAAAGAGAAAGGCAAAAGGAAGGAAAAGAAGTAGTAGGAAGTTAACCAAGGAGAACTAGCAGAGCTGCCAGGTGAAATATATCAGAATCAGGCAATTACACAGGCAGCAGACTAGCCCAGCCCAGCCCAGTACTTTAAACTCTGCAAACACCATTCCCCCCTGTTTTTTCTCAAGAACTTTGCAACACTGCAGTATACAAAGAGGGAAAGAGTAAAAAGCTTAAGTCAGACAAAATGTTAGGGGCTGCTCTTTCTATCATAAACCAACATGTGCAAGGTGCTGAGGGTGGTGATGTTGTGAACGCTGCTGAGCAACCCATAGTGAGGTGATGGAGAAGAGTGTACAGACCCAGGGTAACCTACCAGTGGCTACATGAACTGGAGATTGTGGAGTGCTATAGGGTGGACAGGGACCTGCTACAGCAAATTGTTGAGCTGTGCCAGCCACGCCTCAGACACAGAACCAACAGAGGGGAACCCATCCCAGTGGATACCAAGGTATGTGTTAGCCTAAGAATACTAGCTACAGGTACCTTCCAAAGACCAACTGGTGATATGATAGGGATTTCTCAGGCATCAGCATCCAGGGTACCCCACCAGTTCCTGGATGCCATGTCAGCACATGTCAGTGACCACATATATTTCCTCACTTCCCGTGAGGCATTGGCCATCAATATTTGTCCTTTCCACCAAATAGCAGAATACCATGAGGTAGTGGGTGCAATAGACTGCATGCACATATGCATCAAAGCACCACCTGGTGAGTGGGGTAGGGTCTACATCAACCACAAGGGCTTCCCCTCTATCAACTGCCAGTTCATGTGTGATGCCCAGGGCATAATAATGAATGTGTGTGCTGGATGCCCTGGAAGCTATCATGATTCCCACATTTGGCATATGACCCAGCTGTACCAGTCATTTGCCAATGGGGACATTCCCTACTGTCACCTAGTAGGGGATGCTGGATACGTACTGGAGCCATGGCTGATGACACCCATCAGACATGCACACACACCTGAACAAGAACTCCATAATGAGGCACATGCACAAACAAGAATCATAATAGAGCACGTGTTTGGGATGCTCAAGTCACAGTTCAGGTGCCTGGACACATCTGGTAGAACCTTGCAGTACTCACCAACTACATGTACCCAAATTGTTATGGTATGTGCCATGCTACACAATATGATCCTGCGGAAACAGCTGTAGCAGGAACAGCATGGGGCAGGGCCAAACAGCCCCCCACCATTGCCAAGGCCTGCACAGGCAAAGCGTTACTTGGAGGAGGAAGAACCTGAGCCTGCCCCAGTAGGCAGAAGGAGGCATGCCCAGTATGCCCTTGCCTTGGCAAAGGGGCAATGCATAGCACATTCACTGACTCAGTAGGAACCCTGGAAATTACACCTCTCTCTGACTCACACATACAGTAAAAGGGGTGCCTAACTTGACACTACCTATTTTTAAACATGTATAGGGAGTGTACTATGTGCATCCGACATAGGCAGCCCTGCAGCACCACACTCAATACTGGCACAGACACAAATTAAGTCACTCACACATACCAGTTGGGGGGGGTCACATACCTAACAGTCACAGCCAGCAGGACAGTTGTCGACAAAAGCAAACACAAACAAATGCTGTATCATGCCCTCTGAAGAGGCATATGGGTAACCTCCCCCCAGGCCTATGCAGACAGATAACAGCAGGACAGGCAGTGTGATGTGGGTTGGGTTGGCTATGAAGTCACAAACTAATATGCATGTAATTGGAAGCTAAGGTCTGTAGTACAGTAGTATGCCTCAAGCCAGTATGATAGGCAACAATACAGACTGAAATGGAGTACCTGACATAGCAGTGCAGGCCTAGCAAATGTGTATAAGTGTCAGGTGTACCCCTCATCCTATTTACACCCACACTAACAATCAGGTGTGCCCCCCCGGGGAGAAATGTACAAATAATAGCTGTCCCCCCTGTATGTAGAAATGTTGATAAGTATATGCAAATTGACTCATGGAAGCCCTGCAGGCACAGCGTGCTTCCTGTCGATGTACAACACAAAGCTGAGCCCTGAAATAAAAAGAACTTGATTTTTCACACACATATAGTATATATGCCCATAGTGGGCATGCTCACACACTTAAACGAAGCAAATGTCAGTCAACAACATACTGAAAGGTCATACTGGGCATGCTCACACACTTAAACAAATGAAGCAAATTTCAGTCAACAACATTTAAACAAATGAAGCAAATTTCAGTCAACAACATACTGAACGGTCATACTGGGCATGCTCACACACTTAGGCCATGTCTGAGTACAGCAGTGGGCCACACATATCTGGCAGTTGCAGTTCTTACTCCAGACATGTCACTATTCACCTAGCCTGCCTTGCGCACACAGTGATATGAAAACAGACCCATATAATATATTGGACCCCTGTCATAATCAAACTATGTAATACAAGTACTTAAGTTGTTCAAAGAAAGTTAAAATCCAAAGAAGATCAATACATCTCCGATCAGTATCATCAAGAAACAATGAGCACTCCTGACATTATCCAAGCCAAGCTCTGCCAAAAATATTGCCAAAGATTCCATACAGAACTACGAAGATTTCTTTAGCTATGTCATAAATATCAATGTGAACTCATATATGTTCTGAGTTAGTGCAAAGTGTAAATGAATACATGTACATGACTGACATTGCCAACATCTTGTCAGATAGGTTCATATATATTTAATCCCCCTCTCACTGACAAAAGAACCCATTACCATACCTGGAGATTGTGAAAATCCAGAAATCACATATACAATGGTTAAACAGCTCTATCCAAACCTAAAAACACGGTGTCTATGGGATGACATGGTGTCCCTGGCTGTGTCATATGTGAACTCCAAAACAAACAGACCCTGCACCTGAACAATCTGTTGTGACTCACCCTCTGTACAGGATATGAAACTGTTGAATGGGTTACAGCAATGTTTGGCACACTCCACAAGTGTTTGTGCACAAAAGACCATGGAAACTATTGTCTTATAAGCCTAATAAGCCTGATCTGCAAGACCATGGAGTCCATCATTATGGAACTCATAAACAGTGCAATTGGGAGCCTACAAACACCAAACCCTACCCATTTTGGTTTGTTCAGGGGCAGATCATGGTCCCTAAACCTGCTAGACTGTTTTCAAGGCAGTTACCCAGGACATACATCAATTAAATGAGCTCCACATGGCCTACATAGACCTTGAAAAGCCCTTTTCCAACATCCCACACACATGTTGTATCCACAAAATCAACAACCTGTGCATAAACATGTATATCATCTGATGGATTGCCAACTGGGGCACGGATAGATTCCACAAGGTAAGAATTGTGGTCTCCCTGTTGGACCATAAGTTGGTAACAACTGCTGTCCCCCATGGCTCAGTCCTGGGACCCCTCCTGTCTGGTGTATACTTTTCAGAAGTACAGTCAAATACATGAGGGCTATGGTTAGCAAAGTTTGTAGATGACTGCAAAAAGGTTGTCATAATCGATGTTTGGAACAACGGAGACATCCTTAAAAAGGGTCTCAGTCAGACAGATGTGGTGTCAAAATTATGGCCTCGAGCTACAGTCATACAAATACCACATAGGTGCCAACACCCTAAATATGGAGGTAATAATAACGGATCTATGGACACATGTGGATAGTCATCTCTACTTTCACAAACACATTCACAAAGTGGTTAGAAAATCATGCTATGTGTCCCCACAAATTGCCAAAGCTTTTGCATGTAGGTCAAAGGAGGTTCCCTCTACTCATCAGTCATCAGACCCATCAGAGAGTACCACGACACACTTACGATGTATCTGGCTAGGCACCTTCAGCAGCTGGAAAGACCACTGAAGTACCTCAACAAGAGGATTACTGGCCTCAAACAGTTGCCCCATGCAACAAGACTGAAGTAACTCAATCAGTACTCTGTTGCATACCGTCTACTCTGGCGATCTCTGCCCAACATACAGGTCCATGTCCAATGCAGAACTGATGTACATGCTCTATCTGATATAAACCCAAGCTCACTGTGCCACATGCTCTAGGGATATAATCATCACAACAATAAATAGAACATGTTGGAGGGATACATTACTAACTCACAGACTTCCCTTGCTTTGGAATAGGCTCCCAACCTGCATTAAGATGAGTCCCTCACAGACACTCTTTCAGAGGAGCCTTGATTAGTGAGTGTATGTGAAACTGAACTTTCACACCATGGATCACTTCATCAGCTCTACTACACAGAGACATAGGGAACTAACCCCAGGTGTGGTAATAGCTGCACACTCTGGCCATACTAATAAATGCCTTCAGGCAGATAGCCTATTACCTACCTATGTGCAAGTGTTAAAAAGGAGTTTGTTGGATGAGCATAAGTTTATAGGATTACTGTAGGGGGTGAAGAGACTTGAGAGTATTGGAGTATTTGAGGGTTGATAGAGGGTCTTGTGGGCTATAGTAAGCTGGAGAAATTGTAGATGGTGTAGAAACTCTAGCCAGCCAAGTTGTTTTAGATTAAGGCAGTGATGAGTTCTGAAAGGAGAGGCAGTAGCAAATCTGGCAATATTGTTATAGGATACTGCTAATTTGTTGAGGATGTTTTTAGAAAGATTTGTATAAATGGGTGAGGCATAGAGTAGAGTAGAGATAAGGTGAGTTCTAGCTATAGCAGCCCTAGCTACTGGTGTAAGAAAGGGTTTGATTCTATAGAGGGATCCAAGTTTCCTGTTGACTGTTTTTATAGTATTGTTAATATGCATGTCAAAGTTGAGGTTATTGTCAATTGTTATTCCTAGGAGTTTAGTAGTTGGGTCGGGAGAAATAAGAGTATCATTGTTAGATGTGATGTGAAATGTGTGGGTGTGAACTTACGGGTTGGTGAGAAGAGTAGCGTTTTAGTTTTTTTGGGTGTTTAGGAGGAGGCAACGGTGTGTGAACCATTGTTTAACGGTATTAAATGCTATCTGGGTAAGGGTTTGTAATTCAGTTTGAGAAGTAGCTGAGCAGATGATAGTAGAGTCATCCGCATATTGAATGCATGTAGTATGTGGAATTGCTAACTGAAGATCATTAATATAAATGGAAAATAGCAGCGGACCTAATATGGAGCCCTGAGGGACACCAAGGGAGATGGGAAGGAGATTAGAAAGGTTGTTGTGCCAGAGTACTGTCTGCTGTCTGTTTTCAAGGTAAGATTTGAACCAATTTATGTCTAAGGGAACAAGTGATAGAGATTTCATTATATGTAAGAGGAGTTGGTGATTAACCATGTCAAAAGCTTTGGATAAATCAAGGAATACTGCAGAGGAAAGAATACTTTTGTTGCGGTTTTTGTTAATACAATCTGTGAATGATAACTGGGCAGTGGTGGTTCTGTGATATGGTCTAAAGCCGTGTTGACAGTTGGCAAGTAAGTCGTTTTGGAGAAGGTGATTAAGCAGTTGCTTATGGATACACTTTTCCATGATTTTTGCCAAAGGAGATAGCAGAGCTATAGGACAGTAGTTAGAGAAGTCATAAGAATTACCACCATTGTGAAATGGAATAATATGAGAGATTTTCCAGATGGATGGGATATTTCCTTCGTTTATTGTTCTATTGATCAGAATGGATATGGGGTAGGCAATGGCTTTAGCACCTTTTTGAAGGTATTCTGCTGGGAGTTGGTCAGCTGAGTGGGTGGTAGGTTTTAGTTTTAGGAGAAGGGAGCATACAGTAGAAGTAGAGACATAATAGCCACCAGTATCTGTAAGCATTACAGAGTATGTAGTTCATGTGCCTGCTGTACAACATGACTGTGCAATGAAGTACACATCTACTATCTGTAGACATGTACCTGTCACATAGGTTCATAGGTATGTAGTATACTATCTTCACGAAGGCATATATTAGCCTAGGCAAGTTGTGCAGATTTCAACACCCCATTGGTTAGTCTCCTAAGCCCTAGTTCTAATAGTTAGTACCCTAAGCCCCTATCTTGTGGTGCTGCTGATGTGATCCCCGGCATGACATGTCTGTTTCCCATCCACTCATCAAGGTTCCTATTGAAGAGTGTCAGCGAGGGCCTCTGTCTTATGTACACTGGGACTCTGTTCCACAGTAAGGCAAGTCTCTGGGATGGTACTCTATCCCTCCAGCATGTTGTATTCATTGTTGTGATGAGGTTCATATCCCTGGAGTGTGTAGTGCGACTCAATTTTGTTTTCCTTAGATGGAGCATGTTCAACAGTTATGTGTTGGACATGGCTCTGTATGTTAGGCATAGTTTGCCTCTGAGTAGGCAGTACGCAATAGAGAACAGATTCAGTTTTTCCAGTTGTGTTGCATAACACAACTGTTTGAGTCCAGTAATCCTCTTGGTGAGGTACCTCTGTGATCTCTCCAGCTGCTGGATATGCTTAGCTGAGTACATCCAAAATGGTGCATTGTACTCAATGATGGGTCTGATGACTTAAGAGTAGGGGGCCACCACTACCTCTTTTGATCTTGATGCAAACCCTTTGTTGATTAGGTGGGCCACATAGGATTTCCTAACAACTTTGGCAACATGGATGTGAAAGGAAAGATGACTATCTACTTGTGTCCCCAGATCCCTTATTACCTCGTCAGTTTTTAGGGGGTAACACCTAAGTGGTAGTTTGTGGGTACTTTGTTTTTCCCAAAGGGGATTACTATGCATTCTTTTGCATTGAGCTTGAGGCCATGATTCTGACACCACACATCTGTCTCATAGAGTCCCTTCTGGAGAATATTTGTGTCATCCAGGGAATCTATTATGGCACACACTTTACAGTTCCCAATAAACTTAGTCAACCACAACCCTCCTGTGTTGGCATGTACTTCTGAGAAGTATATACAAAACAGGAGGGGCCCCAGGATTGAACCCTGGGGGACACCAGTGTTTACTGGTTTAGAGTCTGCCATGTAGCCAGCAACTCTTAATTTGTGGGATCTATCTGTGAGCCAGTTTGCAATCCATCTTGTGCTGTATGGATTTATGCCCATGTCGGTGAGTTCATCTATAATAACTGACTGGGGAATGGTGTCAATGGCCTTAGTGAGGTATAGGTAGGCTGTGTGGAGGTCCTTTCAATCATCTGTAGCCTGGGTAACTGTCTCAAAGAAATCCACTGAGTTCAGGAGGCATGATCTGCCTTTGACAAAGCCAAACTGGGTGTGCTCAACTGTGTGAAGGTTCCCAATGTCTTTATTGTTGAGTTCCATTATGATTGGCTGCATTGCCTTGCACTCATCAGGCTCATAGAGCAGGAATGCCAAGGGTCTGCTGTGGCCCCACCCCTGTTGAGTGGGAAGAACGTTGCTGTGCAACATTCTATGGGTACATATCCTCTACAGAGCATGTAGAGAGAGGTGTAGGTATCCTTGATGAATATGGATACATCCTCACCGTATGTGCTATGATTCAGGTTCTGATTCTGGAAGGTATGGAATGAGTAGTATCCTGGTAGTGCTGGTGTGCTCTCTGGAGCCTTGAACTAGGTTTTTGTTACTGCACAGATATCAATATTCTCCATACTGAGGAGTGCCTCGAGTGTGTGCATTTGGTGGCTGAGACTTCTGACATTGAGTAGCATTTAGCTCACTTTGTGGTTATTTGTGTTGGTTACAGGGGTTGGTTTGTCCTTTGAGCCTTGCCTAAAAAAGGTAATATGGGGACACCAAGAGCCTTGGCCAGTATTCAGAAGCATAGGGGTGGCAGGTGCAAACCACCTCTAGCAAAGCAATGAGGTTTGCCTATCATGTCATCCCAGGCAGACAGAGACTGGATCCCCTTTGAATGACACTAGAAGCTCAGTCAATTGTTGAAGTTTATCATCTTTCTGTTATATTGCAGTATCATGTAAGTGAATGTAAGATGCTACTCAAGGTCAGGGTCATACTAGCTTGGGCTACATGATCATAGAGCTACTATATATCTCTTGTCATGTTGTCCTGGGAGGTATGTCTCAGATCATTCACACTGACATGTACAAAGACCACATCATATATGTACCTGTTCTGGAGTGATGTAATTGTTTGTGTTATGTGGCAGATCATAGCACCTGACAGACAACTGATAGTAACCTTCCCCTTGTCCAGCCTAGTGAGTGGAACATCTGTGTGCCTGACTATGGAGTCACCTATCGCTAGTGTGTTCGGTATGTTGTTTTGCCTTAGGGCCTGTTGTGAGGCACACTGCTTTGGTGTATTATGTGTTTTCTGGTGTGTGCTTGGAGGTGCATGTTGCTTGCTTGTCTGCTTAGGAGGACACTTTCTCTTTTTCAGATTAATATTTGCATTCTCCGCGTATGTTAATGTGTATTTATGTGTGTGTTTTGCTGGTGCTTACATTGCAGGTCTATGTGAGACTATTGATGTTGCGCTTGTATGACCCTACTCCTCTTGACTGTATTTTTCAGTATTGGGTTGACAGAGCTTAACCTCCAGTTTGACCCTGTGTGTGCCAGCATGTGATGCATCAACCCATATATGATATGGTTATGGCCTATGCATACAATACACTCACAATACGCCTAGTATGATAAGCCTGCTGAGGTTAGCAAATGTGAAAAAAACCTTTGGGCAAACTGTCAGCGAGTAATGCCTGTCTTGCATCCTGTAACTCCATATTGCTTGCTGAAGTGTAAAAAAGTACTTAGTTTGGATTAAGAACCGCGCACTTGCCAACTGTGTGGGTGTGTCTGTCTCTCCATGGGAAGAGAGAGCAACCTTTTTGGAGATTACTCACACCCCTTAAAAGTGATTTACTCATCTTTCTCAAGTCTGGTGATGTCACCATCCTACAAATACACCTGTGGGAAGATGAAATTCTAGCAATGTGTAGAGCGTGTTGTGTAAATGTGTGCTGCTATAGTATCATAATGCAGCTAGGTAGGAGTCTGAATCCCACACGTGTCAACTGTGTGTCTGTCACTCACTGGGGAAAGAGCAGCCTTTCGGAGACTACTCACACCCCTTAAAAGTGATATACTCATCTTTGTCAAGTCTGATGATGTCACCATCCTACAAATACACCTGTGGGAAGATGAAATCCCACTAATGTGTATAGTGCGCCATGTAAATGCGTACTGCTGTAGTATCATAATGTAGTTAGGTAGGGGTTTGAATCTTCCACTTGCCAACTATGTGTGTGTCTCTTCCTGGACAGAAAACAAGCTTTTTGGAGACTACTCACACCCCTTAAAAGTGATATACTCATCTTTGTCAAGTCTGATGATGTCACCATCCTACAGATACACCTGTGGGAAAGTGAAATCCCAGTAATGTGTATAGTGCGTCATGTAAATGCATACTGCTGCATTATCATAATGTAATTAAATAGGGGTTTGAATCCTGCACTTGCCATCTGTGTTTGTCTGTTTTTCCTTGGGGAGAAAGCAACCTTTTTGGAGACTACTCACACCCCTTAAAATACTCATTTTTGTCACGTTTGATGATGTCAATTCCTACAAATATACCTGTGGGAAGGTAAAATCCCAGTAATGGGTGTAGCATGTTGTGTAAATGTATACTGCTGTTGTATCATAATGTAGGTAGAAAGGGGTTTGAATCCCACACTTGCCAAGTGTGTGTCTGTCGCTCCTTGGGGAGAGAGTAACCTGTTTGGTGACTATTCGCACCCCTTAAAAGTGATATGCTCATCTTTGTTAAGTCTGATGATGTCACCGTCCTACAAATACACCTGTGTGAAGATGACATCCCAGTAATGTGTATAGCACATCATATAAATGCGTACTGCTATAGTATCATAATGTAGTTAGGTAGGGGTTTGAATCACGCATTTGCCAAGTGTGTGTGTCTGTCTCTCTCTGCACAGAAAGCAACCTTTTGGAGACTACTCACACCCCTTAAAAGTGATATACTCATCTTTGTCAAGTCTGCTGATGTGACCATCCTAAAAATACACCTGTGGGAAGATGAAATTCTGGTAATGTGTATAGTGTGTCATATGAATGTATATTGCTGTAGTATCATAATGCAGTTAGGTAGGAGTTTGAATCCCACACTTGCCAACTGTGTGTATGTGTCTGTCTTTCCCTGGAAAGAGAAAGCGACCTTTTTAGAGACTACTCAAACCCCTTAAAAGTGATTTACTCATCTTTGTTAAGTATGATGATGTCACCATCCTACAAATACAATTGTGGGAAGGTGAAATCCCAGTAATGTGTATAGCGCATCGTGTGAATGCGTACTGCTGTAGTATCATAATGTAGTTAGGTAGGAGTGTGAATCCTGTACTTTTTAACTGTGTGTTCCAGGTTTGTGAGAGTGTGTGACACCGTTGGTCAATGTGGAGTGGGTTTTGATTTTTCTAGTGTATTACATATCACAATGACAACTGTATGTGCATAACATATGTAAGGTAGCTGGGGGGCAAAGCCATATACATACATGTGACCTCAATTTTTTCATAGGTGGGTACTATGCTTTCTCCATGAAAGCATCTGTTAGCCTTGCCAGAGCATGCTGGCACTTTCCAGACCTTAGGTTACTTCTGTATGCTTGTGACAAGCTTAGCCACTGCAGTGATCCCTGGGCTACGTCTTCTGTTTCACATCCACTCATCACGGTTTCTATTGAAGAGTTTGAGTGAGGGTTTATGCTTGAGATATATTTGAATCCTGTTTCAAAGCAAGCAAAGTCTGACAAAGATGACTAATCATTATAGGTGTGCAACAAACTCTGTTGATCTGCATGCAAACCCTTTATTGCTTATGTGCTCCACAGAGGGATTTTCATAACCCTTTGGTAATGTGATTATCAAAGAAGGGATGACTAAACACATGGCTCTATGTATACATTAGTACCGGTTCCACATTTTGGGGGATACTACCTATGTGGTACTCTGGGGATACTTAGTTTTCTAAAAGTGGATAACTATGCTTTCTTTGGCTTATAGCTTTACAGCATGATTTTGACACCAAGTATCTGTCTCTATGATACCGTTTTGGAGGATGTGTGTGTCATCTGGAGAATAAAGTATAGCCCACAGTATGCATTTTCATCAAACGTGGGCAGACAAATCCCTACTGTGTTTGCCTGTACCTAAGAAAACTATATGCCAAACAGGAGTGGTCCCAGGACTGAGTGCAGGTGAATACCACTTGTTACTGGCATAGAATTGTACATGGAGGCTGCAAATGTTACTGTGTGTCCTACATCTGTGCATCAGTTGTCAATCCATCATCTAAAAGTCGTTTATGGTCAGTCTGTTGAGGTTATGTATAATACCAGAATGTGGGATGGGTATGAATTGCTGGGTGAGCTATAGCTTGGCTGTGTGGACCTCCCCTCCCTCACCTATAGCCTTGTTAACTGGCTTGAAGTCTACTAGGTGTAGGAGCCATGATCTGGCCTTTATAGTACCTAAGTGGGTATGGTGCAGTGTTTGCAGGTCCATAATGTCTCTGTTAATGAGTTCCATAATGCTGTTCTCCATAGCCTTCCAGATAACATTTGTCTGGCTTATAGGGTGAGAGTTTCCAGGATCTGTTGTAGCTCTACCCTTAATCAATTTATGTTAACATTTGCACTGGGTGTGACGAGGGTGGACAGGATTATGAAAAAGTATATTAGAGGGTCAGCACAGGTTTGAAGGTTAGTAGACCAAGCCAGATATGCAGAATTACATTGGTTTGTACATGTGCTGAGGAGGGATGCAGAGTATATTGTGAAAAAGATGCTAAGGATGAAGCTGCCAGGTAACAGGAAAAGAGGAATGCCTAAGATGAGGTTTATGGATGTGGTGAGAGAGGACATGCAGGTGGATGGTGTGACAGTGCAAGATGCAGAGGGCAGGAAGAAATGGAAACAGATGATCTATTGTGGCAACCCCTAATGGGAGCATCTGAAGAGAGAAGAAGAAGAAGTTGTAGCTCAACCCTTGTGGACTGTGAACACCATTACTGTGCGTCATTCCAAAAGTATGTAACCTGTATAGCAGCTGCATCTGAACAGAGTGTTTAGGTGAGTGGTTACTTCATATGTCAGCTTGTGTATGACACAGCCAGGGACACTGTCCAGTACCATTGTCACTGTGGTTTGGACTTTGGTAAAGAGATGTTTTAACTAGAGTGTCTGTGAATCATCAGGTTTTACATTCTTCAGGTCTAGAAATGTGGCCCTTGTGTAACAACAGGGTGGTGAAATCCGAATTCAAACTGTCTGACAAGATATTGGTAATATCATTCAGATAAGTGTACTTTGTGACCATTTACATTAACTCTGACCCGATCTGAGATTTCCTCTCTAGATTATAAACACTAAAGAAAGCTTTAGTGTTGTCTTTGGAATCCTTGCCAATTTCTATTTTGAATCTTGCCTTGTATGATTAATGAGGGCTTGTATTTTCCCAATGATACTGACCAGAGAGGTTATCCCTTCTTGGTATGTAACTCTTTTTTGGTACAACTTCACACCTTCTATTATATATTTAGTTTATGGCAGGGGTCCATGAGACTAATGCACTTTTACTTTACAAGTGAGTATTTCTTGTGTTTGTGATAGCACGGTCCATGCAACCCTGTAGGTGAACAGTGTGCATTACTAAAGGATTATGCAGCTGGGACAGTGTTAACCTTAGTAATGCAAACCAATGGCAGATAGCAACAACAGCATCACCCACAGCACAGTGTCAACCCGTGTCATACACACACACATCTGTATTCAAGTTACAAAATGTGTGTAGTACAATGCATACTGGCCACCAATAGAAACTATGGAGTGTTAACACTGGCCAATACAGGGCATGTCACCCTGCCCATGTGTCCAATATGCATGTACATGCAGACAGTGCACCTCCACCATGTTCACAAATGGACACCTGCAAACCTGCATTGCACACACCCTACACTTACTGTCCACTGTATAACGCATGCTGACACAACTACACACATCAGCCAAGTGGCACATGGGCAAAAAAAACACAATTGGAATAAACACTGGTGAAAACAATACAACATTGCTAATTACAGCTTTAATGCATCATGCCTGCTCAGCTACACCTTCAAGAATATCATTACACTTTACTGCTGACAACATGCTAGACATCCAACCATTGCTATACTTTATTAAAGTCACTCTGTGCATCAGCACCATGTTAGCCTGTTCCTGCATCAATGTTACAGATGGCAGGAGGTGGCACAGGTTTCCTCATATGCACAGGGTGTGTTGTTGGTTTGCCAGAGGCCTACACTGAGCCATACAATCAACATGTGTGTGTGAGTGTGTGTGTGAGGGCCATGAGTACTGTTATGGGCCAATGTTGATGTTATGTGTGCGGGTATGTGTTTGCCCTAGGTTTCTGGTGTATGTGTATGTGTCTGCATGCACACAGTTCCACCATGTGGCTGCCATATATGGGGATTTGTGAGACAGCTACAGACTGTACCTGGCAGGCTTTACAGATCACCATCTCTGGCCAGGGATATGGAACCCGTGCCTGGCAGGGGTGCTACAGACACTATCAGGTACTAATCCAGATTGGGTACTATCCTCAAGAGGTTGTCAAATGTCCACTGGATCCAGGTCCCTGCTGGGACTGTCCAGAGCCACGTGCATGTGGTCTGCTAAGATGGTCTATGGACAGCCCCCCCCCCAACATTGCTGGGGCTAGTACTAGCACTACGGGAGTGGCTGTGACTTACTGGATGTCCAAGGTGACCTCCAGCTGGTGATGTTGCTTGTATATATCCACATCGATGTCTCAACCATCCCACACTGTCCTGACACATGGACATGACATTGTGGAGGACATCCAATGTCTCACCCCAACGTCTATCAATGACTTCAGTGTAGTTACGTATGGCACCTGCTAGGTCATGGATACTGTCATTTACAGAGGTGTAATGAGCCCTCTGTGCCCTTAGCCCCTGTCTGGTGTACTGCTCCATTCATGTCTGTGCCTCCATGACAGCCTGGAACATGCATGTGGTAGAAAGAGGTGTGGCACATCTGCCAGGAGCAAGATGACCAGCAGTGCTCTGATGAGAACCCCTGAGCATCTGCCTATGTGGTACCATTCCAGACATCTGGCTATGGCTGCTGTGTCCTGATACATGTGCCATAGATACCACACTGTCCTGGCCAGTGCCAACCGTACACTTTCCCTCAGCTAAGGGCAATGGTGATGATGGATGTACAGGCAGTATGACTCTGTGCATGGATGGGGTGGAGACTTGTGTACTGTCAACTGGTGGCCCAGCAACAGACCCTGACAAACTTGCCTGTGCCTCAACACACCTATCCTCATGATCACTGTCTGTCTCAATGACATAAGGTTCCCTGCTGTACTGAACCAGCCCCACCTCACCATCTATGAGAAGAAAACAGTAAACACACTTTAAGTCCTGAACATGACTTCAGAGCACATGCACACATGCACACACACAAAACTACACTCCTCCCGAAAGCAGACACACACAACACCAGCAATCACAGAACATACACAATAGCAGGTGATGGTGGAGTACAGTATCACAAGCAAAACAGTCATATCACACCTGTCAGCATGCAGGACATGTGATACTCAACAGCATGCAGTGCAATTGTAGTCAATCCTTGTTACTAACAGTATACATGGCTTTGATGCATGTGTTTTGTTATTAGGTGATGGCCCTCCCCCTGGAACACAATGCATACATGGCATTGACATTGTTGTGCAGGTATTCATAACCCTGTGATGTACTGTGCACCATAACACACAGGTGTACATACCATTGCTGGAGGTGCATCTGTGTGTCAGATAGGTATCCAATGCTGATTACAGCCTCTGTGTCTTTAGCAAATAATTGTGGACATGTGTTAATTGTAGGCACGTTTTTAGAACATGCATGATGAGTATTCACACAACATCATCAGTGGTGCATGGATAACTGATAGAATACCATTCGGCCACATACCCAATGTATGGTACTTATGGTGAGTGTAGATCATATTGTGGACATGCCAGTCTCATCCATGACATGGCATGCTAAAACATGACTGCATATTTAAACACTGCACATACTCAATATGTGTCATATGACCTAGACACTCAATAGCATCACAAGACATATATGTGTCAGTTGTGCAAATGATGATTGGCATGCATACTGTTTAGAGGTGCATATGTGTGCACACATGCATCATTATGGTGTGTAGCAATGACAGCTATGTGTAGTACTGTGGTTACAATAACTGGAAAGGGTACAGTACCATAGGCCATCATCATGAGGCATCAGGTGGTCACTCAAGGCTACAAATGTTTCACAAACCAGCACAAATCATGCTGTGCCAGAACTGTACTACCTTGGCTAAAATTGACCATTTCACAACCAGTTGTTACGTGATTTTGTAAGGAGGCCAATAGGAACATTCCCTGACATGAATGTGTAGTGTGTTGCAGAGTGTTTAAATGCCCCAGGATAGACCTTTACCCCTCAGGTATATTCTGTGTAATGTGTGGATGAGATTTTGGATACTGGAGTGTGTCTTTACAGAGGATTTGGGAATCCTTTATGTGTAGCATGTTAAAATGCTCTGTGTATGACATAGATGTGTATGTTATGTGGATGTTGAGTATCATCTGTGCCTATCCAATGGTCACTACAGTCTAGCCACATTTGTTTGAGATGGTCTGGGTATTGCATGTGTTTGAGGCTGCTAATCACATTAGTGAGATGTGCGTGCTTTTACACCAAACATGCGCAGCATGCATTATGGGTAGGTGTGTTACATGTGTACATGGCCTACACCTTAACTATGACATGTGCTTTTTAGTTCCAATAATAAATGTAGAGCACACTCACCAGCATCTGTCCGCTGCCTTGACGTCACCCCAGAGGTACCTACATAGAGATGAGATAGTTTGTCAGTGGCCAGAACTGTGGCATTGCTACTGTGTGTTTGCAATCTTACAGTACAACAACAGTTTACATTCACAGGGCTACAGATTATGTTCCAAATGATCAGTATTGCACAACAACAAACTCCACATCTTTGAACGACACACTCCACATCTCACATATGCATGATCTACCAATACAGACAACAGTAGTCTACAGATATGCCATGTTACCTGCATGCTCCATGTGTGCTTGCTGGGTGGCTCCAACCTCCATCATGGTGTATGTCTGCTGCTGTTGTTGTTGGGCAGGTGCCACCAGGCTCATGAGCAGCTCCTCCACTCTGGTGAGGGGGGAATGGATGCTAACACCACCCCCTGTTGCAAGCTGTTCCGTACTCATAGCATTGGCATGCTGATGGACATTTCGGAGAAGATCACTGCAGTGGTGGCATACCTGCTCATATGTGCGGTTATGCAGGCCTACCTCATTGCCCTGCGGGCAAGATCTTGCCACATTGCAGTACGCTCCTGCTGGTCCTGGCTGGTTCATGAAAAGAGTAAATGGTAGTGCTGAATCATAATGCTAGTGATGATATCATCTTCAGCCCAACTGTAGGTTTGGTTCCTGTAGTGGGCCATGATCCCTGGAAGACATAAATACAAAAATATGTCTGAGCAAGTCATATGGTACATTTAACATTATACAGTACAGATATCACTGAACTGATATATATATATATATATATATATATATATATATATATACATACATAATACAATATGGTGTACCTGAGCACAGATTACAGTAATTACTCACACACATATATCTTGATGTTGGAGTACATTTTCTGTAGTATTGTATGATTGTACTGGATGTTATGTTTGTGAATACATAAATGATATGTATATCTGAGATGGCTTAGTGGCAAATCACTTATGCTGATGTGAATGGTTGTGGGTTTTTTCCTAGTAAATGCTTTTTATTTTGTTAGTAGCCAAAACAAAGGTCAGGGGCTACAGACGGAATAAGGCACATTTCAGCAGTTGCAAGTGGGTTTTCAGAAGGGTAAGCACAGCTTATGAAAGTTTAAAAACCTATAAGCTAACCGAGAGTGAAACACTGTAACTGCCACTTATCACTGCTCACCCTACAACTGCTTGAAAGTGCCTTGCTCACTCTCTATCCAATGAACCATGTTCTGCACAGCAACAAAATAAAATCACTATATAAGACTATAAAAGAGTACCTGGCACACTGTATGAAACACGATGCACCACCTAGCCACAGTAGATATACATCAAGCTGATGTGGAAAGAAATATATCATCCATCACAATCAGTGTAAGGTCCAGTAAATGTATTAATATTATACCACACAACTTGTTAATGCCAAACCTGTGGCCAAAATATGTGCACAATTGGGAATATAGGTCACATACTGCTGTAGTACACTATGAATGTTGCTAGATACACAGTTATATGAATTACCACACATATGTCAAAGGATATGTTACAGACATACCCACACACATGTCAGACATAATTACAGGACACAAAGGTATGACAACATAGATAAGTGTTCAGTATGTACTATACAGTACTGTGTGTCAGTACTTACACAACCTTAATTCTAAGAAATGTAATCTGTGATGAATACAGGGACGACACAAAACAGTAGATGCAAGCAATGTGGACATACACCATACTTTGCTGTACAGGCCCAGAGCTTCAATTAGTACTACAGTACACACAGGATTTGCTTTCAAGATCGGTACCAATCAATAAACATAGATGTAGTGCTTTAGCCTCCAATGACACACCCTAGTTAAAACCAAGGGACTTAATCACACTGTATGCAATAGCACTTGTTCTGCCTAGCAACAGAATACACAGCTTTTGCTAGGATCAAAGCAAGGACCCAGAATACCATAAAATAAACAGTTTCCCAGTAAGCTATCCCACAGATACATTTTGTTGACATGTTCACAAACATATTGACTATCACAGTCAGTCAACAGTACAGAGAATCTATTGCAACAAGTAGACGTAGGTGAGTATGAGTATATATATATATATATATATATATATATATATATATATATATATATATATATATATATACGTATATACACATCCATTTGTCTATATATATATATATATATATATATATATATATATATATATATATATATATATATAAAACCACCCATATACAGTATGCATGCCAATATATATATATATATATATATATATATATATATATATATATATATATATATATATATATATATACACATATACAATTCACCTTTCATAGTGAGAATATCAGTTATACAAAGGATGTAAGGTGTACAATAATGTAATAGCATCGCACAGTCTTGGGATAAATGCATTGAAGGTATTCACAGCCCAGGTAGCTTTAGCAGGCCTTACTGGCTTCAACATTGCAAACTGAACGAACCAGCCACAGTGTTTAACCACATGTCATATACCAGCATTGTATGCTGTCTTGTTTGTCACACACTAAAACCTACATACAAATATGTGCATACTAACCTTCACCAACATATATATCCCCCCTTTGCAAACAGTTGCAATATGTCCCCTGCTCTACGCACATATACAGATGTAAATATATATGACACATATATATTTCTCTGTATATGTGTGGCATACACAGACATGGTCCACACTGCTGTAAGACCCTGGACCTCACAGCTGAACTGTTGGGTCTTGCTGCAACACAAACAGGTGTCACATATGAACACAGACTAACATTAGGGGGGTATATATGGCAACAGATGCTAGATAAGCATAATAGACTGCTACAGCACTTGCCAATGCTAAGCTACACTTTAATATGACTATCATGTATGTTCTGTCACACCCATGTTTATATAATGTCAGCGCTAATCCCCCCAACAGCCATTGGCCACACTACTGTACAGAACACAGATAACATGGATCAGATCTTTGACATTTAATGCTGAGCTACACATTTCACAGGTATGTCCCACTGCCCACAGGTACACATAGTATTGTCCATAGCAGTACTTAAGCAGAACATCTGTGCAGAAAGAAGTACCACTGCCACATATGAATGTTTCACATTATGTAGATTATACTTCAATCACATCTACTACATGCCAGTAAATAAATAGGTGTCACATACCTTTCCTTTGTATAATTTGGTAATATTTCTTTTCCCTTTTCTCTCTCTCTCTCTCTGTCTCTATCTCTGTCAGTCTCTGCAATAGAGTGATTGAGTTTATTGGCATAGATTGCAGCATGCTTTTGTAGGAATTGCACATGAACATGTGATGGCCTCTGCACCAATTAGTGCCCACCATTTGCTAATTGCATGCAGCCTGCTATGTAGTAATTGAAGTAATCACTGTCATAGCAACCCAGTACTATAAATTGCTGACTCATGTAGGCATGGCCCTTTCAGTTTTCCAAGCTGGAGATCATCCTTGTTTGGTGTGGACATCATTGTTCAAGATAGAAGGTTGGAATAGTTCTTATATCATAAGCCAGGGGTGTAGCCAGAGATTTAGATTTTGTACTCAGGCCTAATGTTGCTGCTTCCAGTACCCACTTGTCAGTGTAAAAATGTACTCATCCCTCAAAATGCTACCCCAAGATACATGGAAAGATGTACTTTCTTTTCAACTGTTACAATTAACTGCCATACAAAGCTAGTTATAGAGATGTATTCCTTTGGCACAATAATTGTTTGTGAATTGCTATACTGTGAATATTCGTTTACACAGTTCTAAACATTTTGTGCTTTTTTAGTGTTGACATTAGCACAAGCTGCTCAGAAAAACTGGACTCATTTCCATACAGTGAATATGCTTACCTACATCAAAGTATGTTGTAATGCCAATTAAACAACATTTCTTGTGTCCAGTGGACATGTGTGCAAAATGAGCAGCTATGTATGGGGCATAATTTTTTAGGGGGAACAGATTTTTTTTCAGGTGAGAGTGGAATGTGGGGAAGGGGAAGTAGGTATATTTGGGGAGGTAGGCTGGGGAGGCAAACAGACAAGACAAACAAGATGCATACAGGGGCGGTATACGACACATGTGATGGGTGAACACCTTTGACAGGGAGGGATTTTTGGAAATCGCAAGCTCATGAGCCCCCAGATGGAAACAGTGGGACTAAGGTCCCCACCCATGGGCAGTCATCACTGCATCTTCACAGCCCAGAAGGTGGCTGTGCTGGGGGCTGTGTAGGAGGGGCAGGCTGACCCATGAGTTGCGCCACTCGGGCCTCAAGCTGGCATAGAGGTTCTGTGACAGAACGTTCAGTCTCTCTATGCACCACAGCCCAGACCGTACGAAGAGTGATAGGTGCCTCTCCACCCATGCTTGCACGGGGGGGGCCGAGCAACATCCCCTGCAGTGCTTCCACATGAAGGTGGCACAGGGCCAATGGAGGAAGAGGTCCCAGGCTGAGTACCGGATCTTCTGGTGCCAGGTGCCATGGCCAGCTGAGGTGGGACAGGTGGGTCCGCCGGGACCGGCCTTCCCATATGAACTATGTTTTGGAGAGTTTAATAAAGATATGGGTTAGTAACAATCAACAGCATTCCCAATTAGTTATAATAGCATGCAGAAATATTCCCATTAAACCAACACACCAGATTTTCAACAGTTGAAAAGCAAGCATAACACGTGCATATATAGAACAATAGTGGACATTACAACATCATGCAGGTTTAATTGATGGCAACATGCCACCAATATTGTGGTATTTTAACAGGGCACATGCATAGAAATAAATGCAAATATTTATAAACCAATAGGACATGTGTCCCAACAAATGTTTTGAGATTAGACATACCGATTGAGGTGTGGAATTGCATTTTTTATGCACATACAGTAGGGTGGAAAAAGATAGCTCAATTAACAACTTATATATCCTTCTAGTTTTCACTACATTCATATTAACTGCAGTTATATGTCCCTTACATATATTATTACACTACCCAATGTCCTTATATTGTGCAATTGGATTTTGCTAGATCATTATATACATGAGCTGTATCTTACATACAAACTGTCCAAGATGCAGATGTTACTGCAACATATTTTGAGAATTGCTCACACACACACTACTGCTAAGATGGTACACTGACAGCTCTACTTTCATATAATTATCTAGATATGTTCAGGTGAAAGTATCAGTTATATGTTAACAGCTCCCTACATTTCTGGCAGCACACTGACATTTCTAGGGAACACAATACCAAGCTACTCATGTGCCAGATTAACCTGTACATGCTGGGCATGAACCAACAGTTGAGGGCTGTAAATATGCATAAAAGCTACTGGTACTCCCTTCATCCACGTTATATGGGCCTACCCAAGTGTGGGTTGACACTGCTTAATACAACACTACTATTTGTAGAATGCAACAGTACAACAACATATCAAAGAAAATGACACAGACGTACTCCAGGAATTATACATTTATTAAAGGATTATTACACCTTTATTTATTGGGTTAAAACACTTTTTGAAGGCTCTCTCATTTATTTTATATAGCAGTACATGCAGAATAATTACTAACATGCCTCATGAGGCAGCCTTTGCAGTCTATCTTCATGAGCTTGCAGATTCATAGCCCAATCACCTGCAGCTGTGAAGTAAATGCAGTGATATTGAGACATACCTATCCATAGTATAGACAAGCATGGCAATTCTTAACTACTTAATACAATGGCTACTTACTCAGTACTGGAGCATGAGGCATCCTATGAGATTCTTGGATCCACTGGTCCAGTTCATCCCCCCTATGCAGCTTTAGGTCAGAATAATGGTGCCTGACCTGCTCACCAGTCCGAGGAACACCAGTGGCACTTCTGAGATCATGGGCAAGACTGTTCCAGGCTTCCGTTTTATATTGGGTACCCTGGTACTGAGTCCTTGCTCATGTTTGTGGATGAGAAACCAAACCATAATTTTGGACTTCTGGATGCCCCAGCATTGCGCTCTAAACCGAGTGCTCTCACCTACACCAGCCATACTGACTGCAGAAGGAAGTTACAACCAGTTATAGCAATAATTTCCACCTGTGGAGATTAAATATGCCTCATTTCCTGCACTTATTTGTGATTGGCCAGTTTTGGAAAAGCTCAGCTGTGGGCACGCCTGCTTAGCTGATGTTGGCAATGTTTAAAATCCCTTTGATAGATATGTCTCTGTTGAAAGTGCATGTTTGCGAAATGCTATCATGGCTTAGTGGTTAAGTACTGTGACTATAGTGCACAGTATACTGAGTTCAAGCCCTGTCACTGCTTTTTATTTTCCTGCTGGACAGAACTGACTGGTTAAGGAACAGTAAGGCAGGTGTGAGCGTGTTTACCCGACTTTGCCCAACTTTGCCTGACGTTGCGCTGGTTAGAGCGGAGTTGCGCAAAGGTAATCAGCAGTAATGTGCAGTGAACCTGTTTTACTCCTCCTTAGCAATGCGCAGCTATGCGCAAATGTATTTAAATATGCTCAGTACTGGTAACATGTGGCTAGCAGTACTTTATATTGCTTAAAATAAGGTATTCATGCCTCAGAATGCATAAACATTTCACCTTCATATATATAATTAATGCACTATAAAATTTAACATTTCAATGCTTTTTACAAACTTATACATAAAAAAATGTCAGGAAATGTTTTTTTTATACAGATTTCCCACAGAAAATGGAACGTGCAGTAGTGGGACTCAAACTGGGAATGCCTCCTCTTTGGGCTAAAGCTCTAACCACTACGCTATTGCTATGTTGCTTAATTTGCATGTATTTTTCTTGTTATCCTCTTCTGGCGTCTAAGCTGCTGTAACTGTAGCTAAGCAATGGGCAAACCTGTGCAAACCCGTGCAACTACGCGCAGCTACCTTGGAAGATAAAAAAAAATATTTTTATTTTTTATACTGTTAGTTGTTGAACATATGGGGGAGTGTAGTGTTACATTGTACACATATGAGCTGACTCGCTCATTTAAATGTGAAGTTGCGGCATTTCTTCATTGCAGGGGCATGGATATTTGGACTGCTCGGCAGTCCGACATGCCCCCTAAACTCGTCCACGATTCGTGTAAGCTTTAGAGTTGGGACAGCATGCCCTCATTAATATGCATG
>NC_056730.1:849668097-849684965 GCF_019279795.1 Protopterus annectens
CAATTTTCTTTTATTTTTAAACACCCAAGACCACAGATTTGGGACACATACAAAATTGATAAAATCTTCATATCTCAAGAGCTAAATTCAAAAATAATAAAATTTTCCATAATCCCTTGTCCTTTTCAGACCATAATTAATTAATTCTAAAATACATACAGATTAAAAAATTAATTTTTATGTCAAGAATTAGCTTACATTACAAAATTAAAACAATTTAAACCTTGGTTAGATTCAAAGACAATTCTTTTTAGATATAAACTCCCTACTGAAATAAATGTAATTAATCTTTGGGATACCTTGAAAGCCTATCTAAATGGAAAAATTCTTTCATGGTATAAAACAAGTAAAGAGTGGGAATCAGAATTATGTAACATCCCAAATTACAGATCTACTATTAATTCATCTACTTACACACAAAATAATCATAAAAAGCATTGAAGACTTAAACAAAAGATATAATGAAACCCTAACTCACAAAACTAATATAGCTGTAGAAAGGTTAAAACTTAGTTCCTATGCATATCACCCAAACATATGCATAATTTAGCAATAAGATTAAAAAAACATTTGATTGAAAATAATATTACAAGTATTATACACGAAGGAAGGAAAAAAAACAAAAAGGTTTCGGATATAAATGATATACTAGTGCATTTAAACATTATTTCTCACCATTATAATGATACTTCACATATAACTAATAACAAACTTAGACCTGAAATTAGTAAAAAAGGATACCAGAAAAGTTAAAGTTAGACATTCAAAACAAATATCTCTAAAAGAAATTACTCAAAAATCAAGGAAAGTAAAAGTAAAAAAAACCGGGAATTGATGGAATAATTAATGAATTGTATAAGATATTTCCATCTTCAGTAATATCATTGTTTCACAAAACTTTGAATGAAATTCTAGCACAAAACACAACTCAATTTCATGGAGATATTTTAATTACACCATTATAAAAGAAAACAAAGACCCTTTACAGTGTAAATCTTATGGGCCAATATCTTTACTTAACAATGATTATAAAATCTTCATGTCAATATTAGTAGAATTAAAAATTTACACATAATAAATGAGGATCAAACAGGATTCATTTAAAAAAGGGACACACATGACAATATACAAAAATTACCAAGTTTTTCCCGAAACAACCAAGAAGCTCTAATAAGTTTTGGATATAGAAAACCTTTGATTGTTGAGCTGGGATTTTTTTTTTAAGGCTTTAAATTGTTTGAATTTCCTACTAATTTTTTTAAAGCTAATAAAGAATATTTATAAAAACAATTTGGCTTATGTAAAACTTGGGCCATTTACCTCAAAGGTATTGAAATAACCAAAGGTACAAAGCAGGGATGTCCGATGTCTCCCATCCTGTTTCCCTTAGGAATTGAATTATTTGCCTCATTAGTCACAACTCTAATATATCAGGCATAGATGTATATGGTCAACTCAATTAAAAATATGTTATTTGCTGATGATGTTTTACTGTTATCTGTTTTGGGAGAAATCAGTACAAAACTAGATGAAATAGTGAAAGGTTTTATCATTTTTCCCGCCTTAGATTTAAAAAGGGGAAAATCTAATTATATACATTTGAATAAAAGAGATTTACCTTAACTACAAATTGTGTGATAGGAAAACAAGTTCCCATAATAAAATATTTAGGAAAAACCCTATGTGATAATTTGGAATCTTTAACAAATTATAGCAACATAATTAATAAAATAAAAATGTTAATAGTAAGCTGGAATAAAATGTTCTTGAGAGAGGAAGACAGATTAAAAATAATAAAAAAACAATATTTCCCAAAAAATTAATTCATCCAATATTCCTATAGTACCTAACAAGAAAATCTTGAAAGAAAGAAAAAATTTTAAATTAAACTTTCTTTGGTATCAAAAAAATAGAATACCCTATAAAATCATATTAGATCTTGGGAAATGGGTGGAATTAAACTCCAGATCTAAATCATACATAAAAGCTTCCATATTAAGAACTTCATTAATTGGATAGACCCTAATTATTCTTCAACATGGAAAACATTGCACACTATTATTTTCTAAATGAAAATAAAATAATTTAAAATTGTATATTAAGTGAACAAAATAATAGGAGTGGCACATATTGATTGTTAATATTCAATATAATATAAAAAAACCAACAAACTTAAATTATATAAAAAATTTTTACAATTTTTTTAGAAGATTTATATATACTAACACAATATTAAGATTTGGCTAGACTTGATAATACCCTTTAGCTCTACAAAGAATTTCTTCAATAAAATTCATAATGTTATTTTAACTAGATGGGGGGAAAAAACTTCACTTGTTGGCAACATTGTAAAAGAATCAAGTAGTATTAGACATTCAACAAATTCAGAATAAAATGACATTCCATCAGCAGATTGGTTGATACTAAAAGCATATTATCATATGTTAAGGATCTTAATAGTAAAATTATTAATTCTCCTTATAAAACTAGTCCAAATTTGATGTCTAATATCTGAAGTTATACAATTAAAATTTGGGAAACTAATTTCAAAATTATACAAAATATTGATAACATATAAAACAAACCCCTAATGCAAGATATTGGAATTTCATAGCAAAAGGATGTCACACTAATCTATCAATTGAGATTAAAACAAATCTTTTATGTTCTTTTAAACCCTAACATTTAATTTACAAGTATGGAAAATATTTACATGGAAATATATTCACAGGGCATTTATTACACCTGAACTAGCCAAATTCAATTCATTTGATAAATCCATTTGTTGGAGATGTTCTTTAAACTGTACAGCTGAATGGTCTCATATATTTTGATTGTATTAATACAAAAATTCTGGGAAGAAATTACTATTTTTTCCCAAACTATATTCACAGATACCTTTATTTTAACCAAATTTTAGTCCTCTTAAATGTTAATAAAACTATTGGAATGAATAAAAAGATTATACCTACTTTGGTCCATACTAGCTTGGCAAGGGAAAAGTATAACTGGGGAAGTTTTACAAGAACTACTCTGAAAAAATTTGAGATTGATGGAAGAAACAGTGACATTAGAAATCAAGATGAAGGAATCAGAATTTCACCTAAAACATGGACAAACAATCCTTGGGAAAAATAACTCTTATTGAGACATTAAAATGAACCCTAAATAATTAATGTGTAACTTTATACTTTATTAATTGAATATTATACATTTTGTTATTTAAATTTTATATATATTATTATTTTTCCCCCCTTTGTTCAGGTCAATTGTAATAGTGTATATAAAGGTTTATAATACTTGTTTATTGATGATTGTATTGTTAAACATTATATTATTTGGAAAATAAAAAATCTTAAAAAAAAAAAATGAAAATTATCTGACCCTTTTACTGCTGATAAAAAAAAAAAAATTTATCTGCCTTTCTTTTGTTTCTACCTACTTTATTTTACTTTTGCATCATCTTAAAAGTACTCAATTGTATTTATTACTGCTTGGTGTAACTCATTCTAAGCCTTTTTGGGTTTTAAAAACTGGGCTTTGGGCCAGTTGTTTTGCACTGAGAGGGTTTGTGGTCTGCACTGTAGTGGCAGAACAGGTAGCTTACATCCTTCTAGGTTGGGAACTGCTGATTGTGGTCTCAGTGTCTGTTATTCTAAAAGTGTATTTAATGGTTTAAGCACTTGGGCTTTAGGGCCCGTTATTTTACATTAAGAGGGTTCGTGGTCTGCACTCTTTTTGGGGGGAGAGGCTGGACTCTGCCCTTCTGAGCTGGGAATTTCTGGTTAAAGGCTTATAGTGCATGCATATCTGAACTGCTTCTTACTGAAGTTGGTGCCCTTGTTTGCTTTGGGATAGACTGGATTGGGCCTGCTGGATCTAGCTTTGTTTGTGTAACTTGAGCACTAATCAGGCATTCTCTAAAGTATCAATGTATTTATTACTGCTTGGTAGTAACTTGATTAAAGTGTAGATATTCTAAGTCTTTTGGATTAAGCACTTGGGCTTCAGACCAGTTGTTTTACATTAGGAAGGTTTGTGGCATGCACTGTGGTGGCAGGACAGGTAGCTTTCATCCTTCTAAGTTGGGAACTGCTTTTAGAGCCCAATTTTTTATTCTTAAAGTGTATTAGTTCTGGTTTAAGCACTTGGGCTTCAGGCCAGTTATTTTACATTAAGAAGGTTGTGGTCTGCACTCTTGTGGGAGAAGAGGCTGGACTCTGCCTTTCTGAGCTGGGAATTTCTGGTTAAAGGTTTATAGTGCCTGAATATTTGAACTGTATCTTACTGAAATTGGTACACCTTGTTTTTGGGAGCATAGACTAGATCAGGCCTGCTGAATCTAGCTTTTTTATATGCTTGTTGTTTGTTTGCTTTTTTTTCCTGGAAGCTAATTCCACCTAATCCTTTCAGCCCTTTTGTGGATCACTAGTGATATCTGCATTTTTCTGTACTTATTTCCTTGTTTCACTTGAAAAAAATTACTGTTTGTCATTTTGCATTTAAGTTACCTGTAACACATTGCACTAAGTTACCTGGCACTTGCTCACTAAAGCAATTATATAAGTCAGCACTAAAATTAAAACACTAACCCCCCACTCCCCACTGGCCCTTGTTTTCAATTATTAAGGAATTCCCAATATTATTCTAGCATGTCCAAAGGTCAGTTGTCAATCTCCTCTCCCGGGCCAGCTGGTGAATCTGGGAATCTTGAGGCAATGTTAAAATGCCTCATGTACACAGACAACCCTCTCCTCCTCCCAACAAATTCCAAACATGTGAGAGAAACCATATAGCCAAACTGGAGGGAATCTCTCAACTCATCTGGGATAACCAGTCAGGAGGAGAAAAACCACACTCACTACAATTCCCGTCTCACAAAAACCAGCCCAAAACCCAAAAACATAATCACACAAAAAAATACTGGGGCTCTAAATAAAGATCTGCCTAAGCAGCAGAGACCTCCAAAGCAGACACCCAACAACCCCACCCCCAAAAAAAAACCGTGCAACACATATCTCACAAAGCCAGTGTGCGAACAGTCACAGCCTTGACAAAAAACACAATACACTTGTAATAGGTGACTCTTTCAGGCCCCTGCGCCTGCTCCCCGGCTGAACAAGGAGAGGTCACGTGAGCATCGGGGGTAGGATCCGCCACATAACACAAGCACTCAGGTCACTCCAAGGCAAAAAAATATCAGTCATTGTCCATGTTGGGGTGAATGACACTCCCTGGACTACATGAAAGAGACATAAAGGGCTCTCTGAGCATGTAGCCCAGGCTAACCCTGACCTTGAGTACCATCTACCCCCCACCAAGAATGATGCCACAATATGAAGACAAGATGATCAATTTCAACAATTGGCTTAAGTACTGGTGTCATTCAAAGGGGATCAATGCCTGTCAGCTGGGATGATATGCTCGACAACCCGATGCTGCTAGGGGCTTGCACCTGTCACCCTGGGCTTTGGATATTGGAAAAGGCTCTTGCCCCCATAGTCCCTTTTTTTAGGCAAGGCTAAAAGACAAACCCACCTCCATAGGTATCACAAGGGATAAAAAACCCAAGAGAAATTTCTACTCAAGCGAAGTCTAAACCTCAAGATGCACACACTACTCTCCTTAGCATGGAGAACATCGATATCTGTGCAGTAACAGAAACCTGGTTCAGGGCTCAGAGCACAGCTACCAGGTTATACCTCATACCATGCTTTTCGGCCCCAAAACTTGGACCGAGACCACAAAAGGAGAATGTATCGATATTCATCAAAGATACCCAACACCTCCAGGTTGGTGGCAAAAGCACGAAGCATCAGAGACTATCCATGTGCAACTAACAGTGGGTAAAACTGCCTTCCAGTTTATAGCCTGCTGACAGACCACCCTCCCAAACCCAGGAATTTTCTAGACTCGGCCTTCCACGAGAACGCTGGAAAAATATATGAAGGTCTCTCAAACGCACCATTATATTGGGCGACTTCAACTACCCAAACATAGACTGGGAGCATTACTCCTGGCTCCAACACCCCTAGCCCAAAGGTTCCTAAATTTATAAACTCCAAATGCTATGAACAACAACTTGTTACCACTCCCACAAGAGGGGGAAAAAATACTGGACCTGATCATCACCAACATGGGGACTCTATGCTCCAGACCAAAATGTATCCCTCACTGGTAAGATCAGACCATAAACTAATCTCACTGGATATTCACATCCCACCCCACCCCTGCCCAGAAAACCACAGTGAAAAACTTTTCTAAAGCAAATTTCACACTCCTCAAAACCGAGGTGGAATCCTTCAAAGCCCCGGCCTGTGGAAAATCTGGAAACCCCGAATCCTTTATAAAGGGATTCTATGAACACCTTCAGGAATGCTTTGGGTCATCGATCCCAAATAAAACCAAGACCCAATCCTCCAAAGGCAGGCGTCCTGTCTGGTGGACCCAGCCATAAACAAACTATACAATAGAAGGAGGAAGCTACTAAATGATAGAGCAAAATCCCAAAGGGAAGGCATCACTGATCAGTATTAGCAAAACTACGAGCACTCATAAAATTGTCTAAGGCCAGCAGAGAAAAATTGCACAGGACACTAAGGATAAACACAAGGCTTTCTTTAGTTATGTTAGGAACCTGGGTGGTAATTCCCAGATATGCTCAGAATTAGTCCAAAATGACAAAAATACACTGAACCCACAGACATTGCCAACATCCTAGCTGACAGGTTCAGTGCAAACTTCCCCCCCCAAAAGGGCAAATATCTATCCCAGCAGAGTGCCCCTTGACATCTCAGATGCTCAGGTAAACCCGCCCTCTCCAAAGCAAAAACACAGCTCAATGGGACCGGGCGGTGTCCGGGCTCCCCTACATGAACCCAAAGAAGAGCAAAACCAAAAAAAAAAACTACTGTCCAATCTCACCCTTACAACAGGATATGTCCCCAAAAGAGTGGCTAACACCAACAGTGGTCCCTCTCCATAAAGGTGGTGCCTCAACGGATCCTGGAAACTATCGCCCCATAAGCCTGACTAGCTTGGTCTGCAAAGCTATGGAAAGGATCATCATGGACCTCATAAATAAAGATATTGGGGACCTACAAACACTGGATCCTACCCCGTTCTTTGAAAGGGGAGATCCTGCCTCTTTAAAACCCGGTTGATTTCTTTGAAACAGTCACCAAGGCCATTGGAGGGAAGGTGGTCCATACAGCCTACCTGGACCCAAAGCCTTCAATACAATACCCCCCTGGGCATTATAGATAACCCCCAGCTTAAATATAAACCCCCATGTCACTAGATGGGTTGCCAACTGGCTCAAGGACAGAACCCACATGGTTAGAATTGCTGGAGCCATGTCAGACTCCCAAAACCCGTTACAAGTGGTGTCCCACAAAGGGTCAGTCCTGGGACCTCTCTTGTTGGTTTTATTTTCGGAGGTACAGGCCAACACGGGGACTGTGGCTGACCAAGTTCAGATGACTGCAAACTGGATAATCGACTCTCCAGCTGACACAAGCATCCTCAAAAAGGGGCCCCATAGAAACAGACAACTGGTGCCAGAGCCCTGGCCTCAAGCTAAAAAAAGTGTATAGTCATCCCCCTTTTGGGAAAACAAAAACAAATTACCACATAGGTGGTAATCCATTAATACAGAAGAAGTAATTGGGACCTGGGGACCCAAGTTGATAGCAATCTCTCATTTGACAACCATGTGGCCAAAGTGGTTAGAAAACATTTTATATAGCCCACCTAATCATAAAGGGGATTCACATCTAGATCAGGGGATGTGCCTCTTTACTCACCCTTTCATCAGGCCCTTTTGAGTACAATCCCCTTTTGGGATGTACCTTCCCAACCCTGCAGCAACTGGAAAGCCCCAAAAGTACCTCACCAAAGGATCAAAGGGCTCAAACAGATGCCATATGCTCCCCGGTTAAAGAAACTCCAGCTCTCCAGTGGCATACTGCCTGTTCAGAGGATCTGTGCCTGGGATAAAAATGTCCAACCGAATTAATGGACATGCTGCACCTCAGAAAATCCAAATCCCATGAGCTGGGGGAGACTTGAACCTCAGCACTGAAATAAATAGGACATGCTGGAGGGACAGATTCATAACAGACTCCCTTCACTCTGGAATAAAATCCCAGTCCAGGTTAGGCAGAGCCCCTCATTGACTCTCTTCAAGAGGAATCTTGATGAGTGGATGGGAGTTTAGGTTTCCCCTATCACTTCTGTGTCACTGTTAGACAGAGGCACAGTATACAAACCCTAAAAAGGGCATAGCAAAATAAATTTAAAATGGGTGGCGAAAGCCAAACACATTCTGGCTAGGCTTATAAATGCCTAGGCAGATAGCCTAGTATGAACCTATGAACCTATAATTATCTGACCTTTCACTGGTGAAATGCTATCAGGAAGCTGACCAATTAATTATCTGACCTTGTATTAAAGCTGATACCACTGTCAGGAAGCTGACCAGTTAATTATCTGCCCTTTTATGCAGATACTGCTGTAAAATGACCAGTTAATTATCTGACCTTGTACTTACTGCTTTTTGGGGTCGCCAGTTAATTATCTGACCGATTTAATATTGTCAAAGCTGACCAGTTTTTTTGCTTTTTTAAATGCTGATACTGCTGTCATGGTAACCAGTTAATTATATGACTTTGTACTTACGGGATGTAGCTGTCGGGCTGACCAGTTAATTATCTGACTTTGCACTTACTGCTGTTCACTGTGAATCTGACCAGTTAATTATCTGACCTTATATTTACTGCGATGCGCTGTCCGGAATAATTTATCTGATCTTGTCCTGCTGATAATGCTGTCGGGAAGCTGACTATTTATTGTCTGACCCTGAACTCACTGGAATACTTTGTGGGGCTGACCTGGGTTCATAGGTAGGTAATAGGCTATGGCTAAAGGGGCCGTAAGCCTAGCCAACAAGGTTCCTCTTGCCCCCCAAAGAAAGTTATTTTCCTGTGCCACTGTTGAGCAGAGACACAAAAGTGATCCAGGGTGTATTTTCCTATTTATCCACTCATCAAGATTTTCTTGAAGAGTGCTAATGAACTTTGCTTGACATAGTTTAGTAGCCTGTTCCAGAGTATGGGAAGTCTCGGGGGCAGGAATCTATCCCCCCAGCATGTCCTGTTTATTGTGGTGAAAAGGTTTGGTCCCTAGAGCATGTAGCTCAGAGGAACTGGGATTTTTTTTGGGTGTAGCATGTCCAACAGCTCTGGGTTTGACATAGCTTTATATTTGGCAGAAATCCGTAGGGATATGCTATGGAGTAAAGCTGGAGTTTTTGAGATGGTCAGTGGGGCATTTTTTTTAGGCCAGTAATCCTTTTGTGAGGTACTTCTGTTTTCCAGCTGCTCAGATTTTTGTGGGTACTTTCCCAAAAGGGGTGTTGTATTTATAATGGGTCTAATGAGTGTAGTGGGAAAACAATGACCTTTTTTTTCCTGGATGAAAACCCCTTTTATGATGAGGTGTGCCAGAAGACTTCCTGACTACTGTGGAAATGTGACTATCAAAGGGAGACTACTGTCCACCTGGGTCCCAAGGTCTCATCACACATTCAGTGTTAAGTAGTTTTTGCCTATGTGGTAGTTCATGGGTGGTTTTTACCAAATGGGATGACACGGGTTTTTTTGGCACTGAGCTTCCATGGCTCTGACAAAAGGCATCTGTCTCAAGGCCCTTCTGTAGGATGTCCACATCATTTGGGGACTTGACTATGGCTTCAGTTTGCAGTCATCAACTTCATTAGGGGCCTTCTGTGTTACCTGTACATAGAAAGTAGATACCAAACGGGAAAGGGGTCCCAGGACTAAACCCTGTGGTACCCCACTTGTCACTGGTTTGAGGTCAGTTTTGGGAGTCTGCAACTTTTACAGTGTGGGTTCTGTCAGTGAGCCAGTTGGCAACCCATCTTGTGACATAGATTTATACCTAGTTTAGTGAGTTTAGCTAAATTCCAGAATGGGGATGGTGTAAAGCATTGGCAAGGTCAAGATAGGTTATGAACCACCTTACCCTCATCTCTTTGGTGACTGCCTCTAAGAAGTCGATCAGGTTCAAGACATGATCTGCCTTTCATAAACCTGAATTTGGGGGATCCAGAGTTTGGGTTACCAATGTTTTTGTTTGGGTTCCATGATGATTTTCCATTACCTTGCAGACCGGCAGGCTAATGGGGCGATAGTTCGGGATCAGTGGTGTCCCCCTTTTGTGGAGTGGGATAACTGTTGCTGTCCATTAAATGGGCATAAAGCCTGATGCAAGGTTATTATTGAACATGGTGCTTGGGTGGGGAGCCAGTTTGTTCTGAATTTTTAAAACTGCCTGGGATGTTGTGGTCCCATGGATGCTGTTTTTGGGTTTAGGGGTGCAGTTTTTACCTGCATAGTTGTGGTTACAGGGACTCTGCATTCTTCCTGTATAGATATGGGCCATTTAGGGGTGGGGGGAAAAGTTAGCACTGAACCTATCTGCCAGAATGTTGGTAATATCAGTTGGTTCAGTAATTTTGGCCTTTGTACTGTAACTCAGAGAAGATCTGGGTGTTGCCATAAATTCTTGACATAGCTATAGAATTTTTGTGGTTGTCCTTAAAAAGTGGTGATTTTTTTTTGAGCTAGCAAGATCTTATAAGGGATCTCAGCTTATTACTGAGGCTAACCAGGGCTTCTCCACTCATTTTTTACTTTTTTAACAGTTGCTTCCTTCTTTTTACAGTTTGATTATGGCGGGGGACCACCAAATTGGTTTCCCTTTTTTTGGAAATAGCATCTTGGTTCTGTCTGGGATAAGACCCATGCACTAGTGTAAGTGCTTATAGGTACATTTGTAGGATTCAGCAGTTGTAACTGTATTGTCCATCTGCATGGGTGTTAAGTTCACCATTTTGAAGAAAAAAGTTGGCTTTGGAGCTTTTACCATGATTTCCTTAATGGGGGGGGGGAGGTTTATTTAAGGGTGATTAATGGTCGGATCGGCCCAAACGGGGTTGACTTCAGGTGGGGTCACCATGCTGGTAATGACTAGGTCTGGATTTTTTGCCTCTTTTATGTTGATAAAAGGCATTGGTGTTTATGAATTCAGAAAGCGTTGAGCAAGGGGTTGGAAACTAGTTTTCCCAGTTAATGGGTTCATTGAAGTCACCCATTATTAGGGTGTTTGGTTGAACCTAATATTTTAGTACATCAAGAAAAAGGGGAATCCTCATGGTATCTAAAGCTACAATTTATTATTTTTGCCCAGAGTTAGACTTGGAAAACCCTCATGATTATGCTGAGCAACAGCCTGGGGTATACCCAATGAATGGACACAACTCCGCATTTGATGTTCAGTCCGGGTTACACAAAAGTTTTATGAGTTAAGCCTGGTAGTCTGTTTTGGACCCTTTGAACCTGGTCTCAGAACTGCTCAGATATCATGTTCTGTTTTTAAAGGAGTGCCTCAAGTGAGTGCATTTTAAATTTGAATTCTAGCTTTGGGTAGCATTCCCCTCAGTTTTGCTTGCCTGTTCTTGTTACAGTGGTGAATTTGTTATTTGAATTTTTGCCTAAAAGGCACTATGGGGCCAATAACAACCAGTTAATTATCTGACCTTGTACTTCCCCTGATACCACTGTCAGGAAGCTGACAAGTTAATTATCTGAACTTGCAATTTGCTAATACCTGTCAAAAACTGACCAGTTAATTATCTGCCCCTGTATTTAATGTTGATACCACAGTCAGGAAGCTGACCAGTTAGCTATCTGACCTTGTATTTTTCTGATACAGCTGTCAGGAATGACCAGTTAATTATCTGACCTTGTATTCTATCACTGTCAGGAAGCTGACCAGTTAATTATCCGACCTTATTTACTGCTGATAAAGCTGACCAATTATCTGACATTGTACTTACTGCTGATACAGCTATCAGGAAGATGACCAGTTAATTATCTGAACTTGTACTGACTGCTGATACCACTGTCAGGAAACTGGTCAGTTAATTATCTGAATTTTACCTGCAGATACTGCTGTCAGAAGCTGACCAGTTAATTATCTGACCTTTTTTCCTGCTGATATCACTGTCAGGAAGCTGATCAAATTATCTGACCTTGAACTTACTGCTGATAAAGCTGTCAGGAAGCTGAACAGTTAATTATCTGACCTTTATTTAATGCTGATGTCATTGTCAGGAAACTGGACAGAGTTATCTGACCTTGTACTTACTGCTGATACAGCTGTCGGGAAGCTGACCAGTTAATTATCTGAACTCTACTGGGTAGCTGTCAGAAAAGTACAGTTGTGTACCTACCATAAATGTAGATGTTAGAGTGTATTCACTGTTGCAGCCATTACACTTGGGTTATCCTGCTGGCAGGCTCCCCGTCGGCCTGAATTCCAAAGTCTGGTCCGGGTGTTGCTGTCGCCTCTTCCTGATGTCAGTGCTCCCGGGGGATAAAAGATGCAAACCATTTTCTTCAGTTTTTTTTGCCCCAGATGTCAGGTGCCCCAAAAAGGGGAGGCTAAAATTTGCTAATAAAAAAAACATCACTAACATAAACATTCCTTCCTCTAAAACAAATACACCACATAGGTTGTATACAAAAAAGTACAGATAAGTCCCAGCAAAAAAAGGGGATGGTGGGGGGGTAACCTGGACTGCAACAGTGAATACACTTGAACATCTACATTTATGGTAGGTACACAACTGTACTATGTTCTTTTTTCACTGTTGCAGTCATTAAATTGGGTTGAATCCCAAAGCTGAGGTTGGGCTGGGCTAAATAGGATTAGGAGTGGCTATAGGCCCTGCAGAACTGCAGTGGCAAAGCCTGCTCTGGATTTAGAGTAAAGAGGTAAATTTGTGCTTGGTAAAAGTGTGCACTGAACTCCAAGTTGCAGCCCCCAAAATTTTTTGTTGGTACTCCTCTGAGAAAGGCTGCTTTAAATGGGCTGCCCTGGTAGAATGTGGCCTAATTTAGGCACTGATTTGCTGTGCATAGCAGAAACGAATGCAGTGTCCTATCCATTTTGAAATAGTCTGCTTTGAAATAGCTTTCCTTGTGATCCTGCAGCTACAAAAGTTGCTCAGTTTTTCAAAGCTTTTGTTTTGTCCCAGTAAAGCGTAGGGCCCGTGTATGTCCAAGGAGTGCAGAAGTCTCCCCTTTATTCTGGGGATTTGGATAAAGGTTGGTAAATGTATGGTTTGGTTAAGAGCCACACTGGATACACCTTTGGCATAAATGTTGGGTTTGTCCTTAGAAACCCTGTCCTGAAAAATGATAAAAAAGGGTTTCCCCTGCCATTAATGCCTGCAACTCTGAGACTCTTCTTGCTGAAGTTATTGCTAGGAGCAGAGCAGTTTTCCAGATAAGAATTTTATTCAGCTGTATTGGCTGGCTCAAAAAGGGGGCAGTGTAGCTTTTCCAAGACAAAGTTGAGGTCCCATGTTGGAAATTTGGGGCTCTCCTTGGGGGGCTTATGTTTTGCCCCCCTGAGGTACTGTCTTAGAGTGGATGGGAAAAAAGGAGGTTCCTATTTAATGAGCTGAAATGGCAGAGGCATGGATCTTAATTGATGAGAAGGATAGGTGTTTGTCCAGCATCTCAGTTAGGTATTGTAAAATCTGAGGAATATTTGGAATAAAATTCAAGCCCTTGTGCCTGGTTCCAAGCACAGAATCTCTTCCATTTTTCTGCATAAAATTTCCTGGTGCTGGGCCTCCTGGCTTCCAAAATGACATCCATAACGCTTTAGAGAGAGGTGTGTTTTGAGTGGCTAATTATTCCCCGGGCCCGATTTAAGGTTTTGAGTTGGCTGTGCAGGGTCTGATGTTTTGTTGGGTCCCGATGAGGAATTTGAGGTAAAGTCCAGGCTGGCCTTGAGACAAGGTCTTAGGATTGGGTACCAGTGGTGGGGGGGCCAGTCTGGGGCAATCAGAATCATTTCTTCTCTTGTCTGACTTTTAGGAGTACCTTGGGAAGAGGAGTGGTGGAAGGCAAAACTTTTAGGTTTTCCAGCTGAATGACAGAGCATCCACTTTCCATGCTTGTGAGTGATAAGTCCTTGTGCAGAAACTCTGTAGTTGGCAGTTGTGAGGGAGGCAAACAGATCTATGTCTGGGCATCCCCATTTCTTTTTATCATGCTGAAGACTTGTGGATTAGTTTCCACTTGAGATCCATGAGGTTTCTGCTTAGTTTTTGCCAGAGTATTTTTTTTTCCTGGCAGGAATTGTGCCCAGATGTACTTGATAGGCCCGTGCTGTGTTCCACAAAGTCATGGCTTGCCTGCAGAGGGGGAGGAATGTGTGTTTCTTTTTTTGTACCACATGACTGTAGTATTGTCCGTCTTTAAATTTTGTTGTCCTGGGTGTATTTGATCCTTGAAGGCTGTCAGGGCATTCTGGACAGCTAGCATCTCTTTTGATTGATATGAAGATGCATTTGGTCTGTGGGCCCCCGCCTGAATACATTTTCCTGCCATGTTGCCCCCAGGCATAATCCGATGCATCTGTTGTTAGGGCTGCCCTGTGGGTAAAATGAAAGGTTTTCCCTTGTTGTGGTGACAGGCCTGCCCCCCGAAACTCCTGTTGCAGGCAGGGAATGAGAATAATTATTGTTTCCAGGCTGTGGCAATGTTGAGTCCAAACACTTTTTAGATACCACTGTAGTTTCCTCATATGCAGTCTTGTATATGGAATAAGTAGAATGCAGGATGCCATGAAGCCCAAAGCCTGCAGAATTTTTCTTGCAGGGAGCTGGGTCTTTGTTGCCATCATTTGAAAGTAATGAGTCAGTTGCCTTTGTTTGTCTGGCATGAGATAAGCCACCTGGGCAGTTGTATTTAAGCTTGCACCCAGGAATATTATCTCTTGAGAGGGTACTAGTTTTGATTTCTTTTCGTTTACTGTGTACCCTAGGCAAATTAGTAATCTTTTACAAAGCCAGATGCTTTAGTAGAATGTCCTTGCTCTGCTTGAATAAGGCAGTCGTCCAAGTAGGGATATATTTGAATTCCTTTTGTCTGCAAAAAGCAAATTGCCAGGCATTTTGTGAAGACCGGGGACAGTAGATAAGCCAAAGGGCAGTGCAGAGAATTGGTAATGCATTCCCGCTATGAATTGGGGATCTTCTGCAAGATTGTCTGATTGGGACATGCAGGTATGCCTCTTTTAGGTCCAAAGTAACTAGCCAAGCCTTTTGCCCAGCATGGGTAGAAGTTGCTGCAGTGTCAACATTTTGAATTTTGGAACATCCAGGAAGGTATTTTAGAAGGTCCAGTATTGGTCTCCAGGCTTTGTCCTTTCTGGGTACCAAGAAAAATCTTGAGTAAAATCCTTTCCCCGCTCTTGCTGTGGTACTTTTGAATAGCCCTCATGTCCATGAGGCAGAAATTTGTTTTGTGCCTCTGCCCATTGATTGTGTGGCAGGTCTGGCATACCTTTGACCTTGGTAGGGTGTGAAAGTGGAACCTGTAACCCTGGGAAATAATATTCAGTACCCATTTGTCCTGGGTGATAATGTGCCAATTTTGTGAGAAAAGTGCTAGTTTTCCCCTAAGGGTGCTGCCAAAAGGTAAGTGCTTGGCACTGGTAGAGGAAAGTCATTGGGACTGTTTCCTATAAGGGTGTGATTTGTCTTCTCCGCCTTTGGGGGCTGAAGCACCCCATTGTTTAGGTCTGTATGAGCCTTGGGGCTGAGATCTGCCTCTTGGGCATCCGTATCTGCCTCTTTGTGACCTGTCCGACACTGGAAAGGACCAATTTTTAGAAGGCCAGTTCCTGCCAAATCTGGGTGGTGAACCTGTAAGAAATCCTTTACTGTCTGCAATGATTTTGCTTTATCCTCTATTTTCTTTAACACCTCTTCTGCCTTAACACCAAACAAAGTATCATGCTGTAATGGAGCATCCAATAATTTTGCTTTAACATGATCACGTAAACTTTGTTCCTTTTTAACCCAAACATGCCTTTTAAAGACAGAACCTGTAACTGGGCTCAAGAAGCCTCTAATGAATCAAAACGACATTGCAATGTATGCTTTCCCACTTGTTCAGCTGCATGCAATAAATCCTGCATTTCCTTATTTTCAGGACATTTGAGTTGTAAGCATTTTCTGTTTTAAAGACATTAGGTATGTTGATATTTAAGCATGTGAAACTGGCATTTAAAGCCATTACAGCTAAAGTAACAGAGGTGTAAACTTTTTTCCCCCATCTGTCCAGTGCTCTAGAATCCCTATCAGAGGGAAAAGGGTATTTTGCAGTGGAAGCCTTGACCCCTTTGGGACCCTGAGAAATTGTTTCTAGGTCAGCAGCAGGGTTTTTATAATCAAATTTATGAGAATTTGGGACCCTGTAGTACCTTCTGGCTTAACTGGTGCAGGGGTAAAGAATCAGGAGACAAACTGGATTCAGAAAATACATCATCAACAATATTGACAGGAGGAAGCAAAAGGCCTGTGCTGAGGCAATAAAAAAAGTCTCTGAGCCTTTTCTTGGATTCTGATAATCCTGGCTCTCCCAATGGAAATGCTCCCTCATGGGTGCAGGGTTTCCCCAAAAGAGTAATCCTCAGGAGGAGGCTGAAGGATAGATTCTTCAGCATCAGAGTCCTCATAGGGAGGAAAGAATATCCCTGTTCGAAGAGGAATCAGAGGGAAAAAGGAAAACCCGGTCAGAGGGTCATAGTCAGTGTCTTTGGGCCTTTTTAAAGGGGCCTTTTTAAATTTTTTTAGGGGAGGGAATTTTTTGGGAAAACCCCCTGAATTTTTTAAAAGTAATTTAAAGGGTCTTCGGGCCCCAAAAATTTTAGGCCCCTCCTTGGGTTTCCCCTTTTTATGGATGGGGGGGGCCCCTTGGGGG
>NC_056730.1:849685465-849772965 GCF_019279795.1 Protopterus annectens
TATATATATATATATATGTAATGTATGTAGAAGGTTTACTATCACATGTCTGAGTGTAAATTAGTCTGAAGGTTATATGGCCAATGCGTTTTTACAGAACACCGATGACCGAACAATAAAACTGTCGAATTGTGTTTTTTTCTGGACATAGAATCGACATTTTTGAGAAGTGCTGCATAAGACATCTTCCCTACAATGCAAAGGTATAAGCAGAACTCTGAGTTGTAATATGCACACAGCACAATATCACCATCCATGTTTAAACTGAGCTGATGCTTTAGGCTGTCAACGTGGTTACTGCTATACAACTGTTGTGATGCCAGGACAACCCATTTCAAAATGCCACGTATCAAGTTTTTAGTAGTGTGCTTTAACCACTGCAAAATGAATACAACACAAGCATAGCCAAGAAATTGTTTTGCATTTCCAAACACACTGTTCCACCCAAGTGTACTATCAGGTGACGCTGTGCATTCCAGACAAAGTGTATTTACGATAATGATCCTAAAATGAACAAGGTTTCTCCACTAGTGCAGTAAATCCTCCACATGTAAATGTATCCAGTTTAGCCAGTAATCTTGTAAACGCTTCTTCCTTCACTTGCAAATGCCTCCGTTTAGGCGATGGAGGTGCACATGTGAACTCAGCAGCAGATCTCTAAATGGTTTTGTTCCAGTTGAATAGCCTCCAAAACATCTATGATGTATAACTTTTTCCTCCCTAACAGACTTCTAAGATGCCTGTGCCACCCTTCCACAGCATTTTTGTTTCTTGGAATCCCTTGAACAGCAGTATCATGTTGATTTTCGAAATTGAGCCTCCAATAAAGGTGGTATCCTTTCGGATGTTGTGCCCATCAAAACCATACCATCTAAGTTTTCCTTTTCTGTAGTTTTCTTTGAAGAAAGTGCATAGCGGTTGCGCTGCCTCAGGCATCTCATTCACTATACTATCAAAAGTAGTGACAACATCTCTTGGGTGAATAAAAGCTAGTGCAGGAAGCTCTTTAAATAAGGAGGAAAATCTCCGACATTTACTAAACTTGCTGGCCAGGTGTAATCACTGTATCTGCCTCCAAAGTTACTGGTTAAGATGAAACCAGCAACCTTTAGGATTACTACGAGGAAAATTCCGTTGTATAGAATTTACAGCATCCTTCTCAAAATCACTTAGAATTACTCTTGGCGACAGTGTTATGGAGTATTGCTCACATACCAGTTTAACGTTCTTCCAAAACAAGTCATATGTTACCTCCGCTTTACTGGAGAGTAACCAGTACACGACGGATAGTTTTTCTGTATTGTACATCAGGCACTGGGCAATGAACTGCATAAATTTGTTTGCCGTCAATATTATGTAATGGAAAAGTGCCCTCAACCATTAAGTATTCAGCTTGATATAACTGTAAATTCTTCATAGTGGTAGTAGTCATTACACTATTACATATACCTCCATCGCTGTCATGTTGAATTATAAAGCCACTGTTTTTAATAGGTAACATGTCTGATATAAGCTGTTTCAGGCTAGTAAATCCCTAAAAGTGATTCCTTTTCACTTTGTTTCTACATCTAATGACCGACTGCTTCAATGCATTGGTGTTGGGTAATTCATTTGTAATATCCGTGGATGTGCTTGCCAATACCTCCGACGCAACTCTGCAAGGATCTTGAACAGATTGAACAGCTCTACGCTTAATAGCAGGTCTCACCTTACATACTTTGGGTTTCTGGAGTCTGGTGCATGGTAATGCGCTGTTGATTTCAACATAACTTTTTACATCTTTCTTCTTGCCTTGCGTCCTTAACTGGACTAATGTCTATATTTAAATGCTATGTTTTTTTAACTGTATAATGCAAATAATAATGTGGAGCTTTTCTCCCTGGGCCTCCTCTGAAAACGGACCTGTGTCCAGTCGGACTCTCCCCATCAACAAATGTAAATAAATAATAAATAAAAACGTCCCCGTCAAGACTACCCTCTGTGACGCATCTACCCCTACACTTTTCCCTATTTTGTAGTACACACCACCAGTAATTTCTAGTTGTGGATGCCTTTTCTAGGTAGTACTGATAACCATCCACCACAAGCATTTTCCATCCTTTGTGTTTCTCTGGTGGAATATACTTAATCTATCGTGCCTGGTTGGTAATCCTGCGTTGCGGTTTCTGTGGTGGGATATACTTCATCTATTGTACCTGGCTGGTAATCCTGCGTTGCGGTTTCACTAGCCTATAGATAGAAGCATTTATGTCAGGTTAAATGGAGCTTCACAGGACAGCAATATGGACATGTGTCTTACTAATGTACATACCCGCTTTCCATGGTCAGATTGTTGCTGTCAGTAACGACTAACCTACACCAGTGTGTAGTACTCCACTATCTGACAATCGGTGAATGTTATTTTGTACCTCTGAGATATCCGCACTGTATTTTGTGCGACATAGTTTGGTCGCATTATTATTGCGCCATATCTTATTGAGCGATTTAAAGGTGTAGTTCGGCAGTTATCTGTTTTTCCTTTTGACGGTCAGTGAAGTGAATCCGGATTATTTATATATATATATATATATATATATATATATATATATATATATATATATATATATATATATAGTGTGTCTACGTATAGACTATATGAAGTCCTCTCTTTATATATTTTGTATATATTTTGGGGTGGGAGTTGCGTGCATAAGTTAATAGTATTCAGTGGTACCATCCTAGATGATTTTTATTCATGAACAGTTTCAACTTGTTTTGGGGGGTCACAGTATCTCTCCTATGACGTAGAAACATTGTTGAGTAAGTCTTGACTCCTTTTGAATGAAAGGTATGGTTTTGTATTTTGTTTAGCAGATGAATTCTCAACTATAAAACTTTTTCCATGTGAAGGCGCGTCTGGTGCAAGAAGTTGAGGTTAATGAACTAGTTCTGTTGTATAACTGTTAAATGTGAAGCACATTTGTTGCATATTTGTGTGTATATGTGTGTGTGTATATATATATATATATATATATATATATATATATAATGTGTGTGTGTGTATATATATATATATATATATATATATATATATATATATATATATAGTGTGTGCGCGTGTATATAAAATGTTTATACATATATGCACACGTGTATACGTGTGTATATATATATATATATATATATGTATGTATATATGTGTGTGTGTATATGTATATATATATATATATATATATATATATATATATATATATATATACATAGTGTGTATATTAACTCTTGGATTTGCTGCTTTGCAGGGCTCATGTTAGCACTTGTTCGTTCACACTGATAAGTTGATTAAGTATTCAAGATTTTTACTCATTGTGGTGTTAAGCATTTAGGTATTACAGTATATTATGTCTCACATTCCCTGCTAATTGTATAGTACATCAACTCAGATTGCACTACAGTGGGGAAGTGGCAAAAAGTTTCTGCTGTATTGCAATGTCTCAACATGCAGTCTCTCTTAGTACTGCTACAAAAGCTTTATGTGGTCTGTCTAGTGATTCAGTATTTGTTGAAGGCGATAATATGAATGTATCCCATGAGTCACACACTTGAAATAGAAGCCTAGTTTTGTGTTTTTTCATATTGAAAATTTGCCCTCTTTTTGTTTCAGCCTTTTTGATTCCATAGAGGAGCGGTACATGAAGTTACGCAGTAGTGTGCAGAAATTTACTGTTTCACAGATCGGTATGTAGTTGAGATATTGTTACAGCATTATTTACTAGTCAGTTTTCATTAAAGTACTGTGACTTTGATTGACCAGTGCACCGGCTTCAGCATCGCTACAGTTAAGTGGGCTATGTGTTGTAAAGTCTTAAACTCTGATCCTGGCTCCTTTTATAAAAGGGAATGGAAGGGGATGCAACGTCGCACTTCAGGATACTTTGTCAACAAGAGGCACTTCAACAACTTGTTACCACACACATGCATTTTCTTCAAATGTCTAATAGCCGAAACTTATGTTTTTTGGAAAACAGATTCCAGTGGCAGACCAGCATACTGCTTACTGCAACAGCTTTGTTACTTGCCTACTCTTATGTCAGGTATATGGTGACCTTACAAAATGACTTTCCCAAATTATTTGATTTTTTTTTTTAAGGGTGATTAAGATGGAGTCCTGCTAGCATAAAAAGTAAAAGCATTGGCAGAATTGGAGAGGAGAAGGAGAGGCAAAATCCCAGACAGAAGATTGGCATTGGCACAAATCCTGGGTCATCACCTGTGCTGCTAAACACACACTCTACTTAATGGTGACTGTCTGTCTGTTTTGGCCTTTTGAATAGGCTCTTTTTTCACAACTGGGCTGCCTTTGTCCCTGTGTGGGTTCTTTCTGTTGGTGTATGGAGTTCTCTGGTTATATAAACGCTTGGTGTTCTAATAGTTCTAGTTCACATTTAAGTCCCTTAACATCATTCAGGCTCAATATTTCCTCAACATTGATTCCAGGCATGAGGGCTTGAAATACTGTACTGCACTGTGCAGTATCATTGCCATTGCATTTGTGCTTTTAGAGTACATGTTTTTATGAGAAGTTTTTCTCCAGGAGCACTAGAAATCCAAGCATTAAAGAACATTACAGTAAGGACGTGAATTGTATGAACAAGCAAATTGTTTAATGATTCATTGTTGTCTTCCATCTGGATTCAACCTGTGGGTTGGTGGATCCTACATGGATCAATGCCGAACAACTTCAAAAAAAATTTCAGCTCACCAGGATCCACCTCCTCTACCTGCTGCATCACAGCTAACTCAGATCTAGTTTGCTGCCATTCCGGTCAACAGCTCAGTTGTGTTCTTCATTAACTGTATCCTTTATTTGCTAGTGGTTTTTTGAGTGTGTTTGCTTCCCTACTTGGTTTTGGTTAGTTAGGTAGTTGAGAGTTAGCATGTATGTTGTGATGGGTTTAATGGTTTCCCACCTTCAGGGCTTTTCTTGCAGGTTTTTTTGTGTGTGCTAGTTAGTTTAGGTAGGTTAGATAAGGATAGTGGATGAGTGTTTTTAAAAAGGGCGTTTTCTGGTGGGCATAACCATCCATATCAGGGCAGCTATGAGTGGTGTATCTATTGCCTCTGGGCTGCTCATTTTGAATCCGCCAACAGCTTTGGCTCTCTCACCATTAATGAGAGGGAAGGCTAACTGCTGCCTTCAGGTGACTATTTATTCATGTGCTTCCTTTGGCTAAGGGGACAAGTTGGGTCAGGAAACAAGCTAAGGACCCCAAAGTTTCCAAGGAGGACCATAAGCAGTCAGCCCAGTCTTCTGTGGCTGTCTGGCTTGCCAGATCTCGAAGTCCAAAGAACCTCAGATCCTCTGGCAGCCTTTGCCCCACGATCTGCTTGGATGCCGGGCCTCCTCTGGTGCCCTAGCCTCCTCTGGCGCCCCGGCCTCGGAGCCGGCCTCCTCTGGCGCCCCGGCCTCGGAGCCGGCCTCCTCTGGCGCCCTGGCCTCCTCTGGCGCCCCGGCCTCGGAGCCGGCCTCCTCTGGCGCCCCGGCCTCCTCTGGCGCCCCGGCCTCGGAGCCGCCTCCTCTGGCGCCTGCCTCGAGCCGCCTCCTCTGGCGCCCGCTCGAGCCGCCTCCTCTGGCGCCCTGGCCTCCTCTGGCGCCCCGGCCTCGGAGCCGGCCTCCTCTGGCGCCCCGGCCTCCTCTGGCGCCCCGGCCTCGGAGCCGGCCTCCTCTGGCGCCCCGGCCTCGGAGCCGGCCTCCTCTGGCGCCCCGGCCTCGGAGCCGGCCTCCTCTGGCGCCCCGGAGCCGGCCTCCTCTGGCGCCCGCCTCGAGCCGCCTCCTCTGGCGCCCGGAGCCTCCTCTGGCGCCTCGGAGCCGGCCTCCTCTGGCGCCTGGAGCCGCCTCCTCTGGCGCCCGAGCCGGCCTCCTCTGGCGCCGGCCTCCTCTGGCGCCCCGGAGCCGGCCTCCTCTGGCGCCCCGGAGCCGGCCTCCTCTGGCGCCCCGGAGCCGGCCTCCTCTGGCGCCCCGGCCTCGGAGCCGGCCTCCTCTGGCGCCCCGGCCTCGGAGCCGGCCTCCTCTGTCAAGGCACTTTCCCATGCCATTAGTGTGCTAAGCCCTCTAGAGGCAAGGAGGATTCTTTTGGGGGTGGACCTCTTCTGCTTTTTCCTCCTCTACCCCACAGGAGTTTTCACCAGATTTCTCCATATTTTCTGGTAGAATCTAAGCTTTTTCAGCGTAGATTCTTAGATCAGATCCACTGCTTTGTCAGCAATCTTCCAAGCCCCTCTTGGTGGCTTCCTTGGCTCAGTCATCTTGGTCCATTGGGAACTTGAAGACTTTGGAATTGGAGTAGTTGATATGGTCCATTTTAGAGGCACAGCTGGAGATAGGTCTCATTGCATTGCCTCTGGGCCCTCACACTGACATTTTGGCTCCTGTATCTTGGTTTCCTCTCTTGGGCCTTATGTATCCAAGGTCTTTTGGAGCTGGTTGTTTTCGGTCTCTTGGAATCTGATCTGATGATCTGGCCAATTTCTACTTTGATCCCTAGCTTGGTTTCCTTGACTCTGAAGGTGTCGGCGCCAGGCAATCCTTGGGCGAACAAGTTGATATGGGGTCTGCAGTTGGACTGTCCCAATTTTAGGGTCATCCCTTCTGCTTCTGGCCTCTGCTCTTGATAGTAAGGCCACAGTCTTAACATCGGGACAGAGTGGAACACCTCCAGATTCTGATGCGTCCTTGAGGTCTTTGGACCTTAGGTCTGCTGAGGCTGTTTAGCCCACTTCTGCCTCTGCTTTCATCATTATTGAAAGGATGCTGTCCCATCAGGAGAGGGAATGTTCTAATAAAACCAGTGCCTCCACATATTTCACATCTTTGTCTGCGGCTGCTTCTTAGCTTGCTCTGGGACAGCCTGCCGCCAGTGATATCCAGTCTGTTCTCCACATAGGGCCTGTAGTCTCTTCCTTCACCCATGGACTGTCTTGGATGGGAAGTGTCCAGTAAGGGGCAGTGCACGAAGTACCTGGACTCTCCCAAGGAATTCTTTACTGAGGACACTGACCTTGAAGGAGAGGGAGTCCCCTAAATGCCCCCTTCCTATGAAGACTCCTTTTGGCAATCTTTTTGAGCTCCTTCACTAGCAAAAGGGTTGGACTGCTGAAGCTCCTTGTCTGGAGAGTCTGTGTTTTTGGAGGCCTTCAGGGTGGCCCATCTGTATCTTGGGTGGTTCACCCTCCGGATGCACTTATTGACCTGGTGCACTGGAGGATTTGGAAGAAGCTCTATACAGTGCAACTGATCTCCAAAAAGCCCAACAACATCCTCACCCAGCCTCCAGGATTGACAACAGTAGAATAAAGGTCCTGCCATGGATGCAGTTATGTTAGTGGAGGCCACTAAGAAGGTTGTCTGCTAAATAGAGAAGTTCCAGCATTGGACCACTTGGGGAAGCTCGCCCATGCCTAAGCCTCATTTGCTCTGAAGATGTTAAAATATTTAGCTAATTTGATCAGGCTTCAGTGGGACATTGTGTCTAAAGTGTCAAGAGCAGTGAAGACACAGCAGAGTCCAGCCTCTGAAAACTCTGGAGACTAAGCTGTCCACCCTCCAATCCACCTCTGACTTGTCCATGCATCTGCTTTCCAACACAGCTGATGGTATGTCCTGCGCATGTGGCACTGGCTTTGCTATGTGTTGCCACACTTGGATCAGGTTGTGTGACTTTTCAAATTGCTTTAAGGCATCCTTTATTAATGCCTATTTGATGGCTCATCTCTTTTTGGGATTAAAGTCAAGGACTTGACCAGGAGTGAGCAAGACAGCAAGATGCTATCTGCCTTTTTTTTTTTTTTTTTTTTTTTTTTTGCAAACAAGTGAGGGGGCAGCGTATCCCTTTTTCATGAAATTACAGCAGTCCTTTTAAACAGTCTCCTTCTGGGGCTTCCCCTTGGGGTTTGGGTGGAGCAGCCACAACAGACGCTGTCCTTGTGGAAGGGGTAGTCCGCAGAACCAGGGCTTCCATGGAGGTTTCTCTGAGGACCCCTTTCAGTAACCCTGAAGGGTTGCCTGACTGTCCTCATCTGGAGGGGGGGGGGTTGAACAGCTCTACACCTGCAAGCTTTGGAGGCCATTATCTCGGATGCATGGTTGTTGAGAGTATTAGCCAGAGGCGGTTAAATTCTATACAAGGGCTGAGTATAATTCAAATGGCTTCCAGATGTTCTATCAGTGTGTCAGCAATCCGAAGTTAGAAGGTGTTAGCAAATTGAATCATCCAGGAAGTCCCACCAGACCAGTGAAAATATGGGGTTTACTCAAGGTTCTTTTGCTTCCAAAGAAAACTTGGACCTCTGCCAATCTGGGATTTGAGCATATTAAAAATGAGTTTGTGAAGCAGACCAAGTTCAGGATGGTCATGGTGTAGTCCATTTGCCTCTGAGGAAGGATGATTTGGATGTGCTTGAGCAATCTCATGGACACTTACTATCGTATAAAGATTGTGAGGTGGTCCAGGAGATTGCTGCATTTCTAGCTGGGGGCCTATTACTTCTTCAGAGCGTTGCCATTTGATCTTGCCACTGCCCCCTATGTATTCACCAAGCATATGGTAGTAGTAGCAGCCTGGTTCAGGTTGCAGGGGTTCAGATCTTTCCTTAACTTGGATGGTTGGCTTCTAACTGCCCCCACTCATCAGGGTCAGGGGCACCTTACTCCAGCCGCGCAGTTCCTTGGGAATCACATCAACTACCAAAACTCCAATCTTCATCCCGTTTAATCCTTAGAGTTTATAAGTTGCCATTTGGGCACAGTCTCCCAAATTGCCAAACTTTCAGAGTCCAGAATATCAAACCTTTGGGATCTAGCAGGTTCCTTGATTTTATTACTGAAAACCTACAGCATATCTTATCAGGCTCTTGGGTCAGATGGTGGCTGACATTTGTTTGGGATGTTCTTTGTGTTTCACTGTTGCAGTCATCACACTTGGGTTATCTGCCTGCAGGTAGCCCTCAGTCTGCCCGAATACCAGAGTCTTGGGATTTCTGTGTCGGATGCTGTCTCCTCTTCCATTACGTCAGATTGTCAGGGGTATAAAACATGCAGCCAACGCCATTACATCAGTCTTTATTGCCGAGAAGAAGCCCAAAGCCGTTCAAGTGCCGGTTGGCCGCTACCTGAAATTTTTGTTTTTCGAGTTTCAAACCTGAAGTCTTCTAAAGCTAAGTGCCCCGTTGGGGATTCTTTTTTTCTTGCTCTAACTGATGTCAGAAAAAAATTAACAATTGTCTTGCCTGTGGAAAGCAAATACCTCTCAGATTTTCATTCTTACTGCATCACCTGTTTAGGCCCAGACCGCGACGGCCCTTGCTGTTGGTTTTGTGCCTTGTTTAACGCCCGAAACAATTCGTTGTCTGGCTGTTTTTGTAGCTAAATTCTTTCGCTCTCATTCTCCGTATTCCGAAATGGCTTTGGTAGGCCATCTGACTACCATTCTTCCAAAAAAGCGCAAAGACAGACTGCATAGGTCAAAAACTGCTGAAGATGCTTCCGTTAAGCTAGTCGCCAGTCCACTGCTACTCAGTGAGGTGCCTTTGCAGGCCCTGATGCCCACTTCTGCAGATTCGCAGGCCTCTGCTGAGACCCATTCGGAGTCCGATATGCCACAAGATGCTTCTTCGACTATGGAACCTGCAGATGTCTCTACCTTGGATGGGTCCAGAGCTGTTGTGCAGGCACTGGCTTCTGAAGGTGTATTCTGATCTACCGATATTCATATTAAACAGACAACTTCATTTTCAACTAAAACTACCAAGTTTCTCAGGCCCAGAGTTCGCACTACGCCTAGAAAACAGATGTCCAAAGCATGTGCTCAAGCTCCCATACCACAAAAACAAATGCTTAGAATGGCTGAAGACCTTATTACTCTAAGGGAAGCCAGCCTTCCCTTGCTAAAAGACAAAGAATTTAATTTCCTTCCGATCCTACAGACCAGGAGTCTGACTGATCCTTCTGATTACCAGAACATACCCTTTTCTATCTGAGGATTCGGATGCAGAGCAATCCATTTCCTCTGCCTCCCCTCCAGAGGATTTTTCTTTTGGTGAAATATTGCATACCTTAAGAGAGCATTTCCGCTAGGAATGCCAGGACTATCCTCAGTCCAAAAAGAGACTCTGGGAATTTTTAGATTTGCCTCAGCACAGGCCATTAGCTATACCCCCTGCCCTGGATATTGTAGATTTCTTCTTGGAGTCAAGTCTTGCTACTGACACATTATCACCAGTTTCTAGAAAGCCTGACCCGGTACTACAGAGTACCTAACACTCACAAATTTCTCTAAGAATCCTACTACAGATCCAGAGACCATTTCCCAGGGACCTAAAGGCATTAAGGTGTCTACAGCCAAAAACCCTACCCCTTCAGACTGGGATTCTAGAGCTTTAGACAGATGGGGTAAGAAGATATATACCTCTGCAACTCTTGCCATCAGGGCTTTGAATTTCCAGTTTCACATGTTGAAGTACCAGCAACATATTATGGAGCTAATTAAACAAAAAATGGTGTTACTTCCAGATTGTGCAGAAAGTAAAGATTTGCAACAGTTAATGCATTCTGCAAACCAAGTTAGTAAACATACTTTGCAGTGTGGGTTTGATGCCTTAGAAGCATCTTGCAGGGCTGCTGTCACTGGGTCTGTAGTGAGAAGGCATGATTGGCTAAAAGAACAAGTCTTGCCTGACCATGTCAAAGCAAAATTACTAGATGCTCCATTAAATCAGGACCGTTTGTCTGGCACAAAAGCAGAAGAACTTACAAAGATGGAAGAAAAAGCTAAATCTATGCAAACCATCAAATGTTTCTTACAGGTGCAGCCACCTAGATTCAGTAGGCATTGGCCTTCAAAAAACTGGTCCTTTACATTTAATTTACAAGTATGGAAAATATTTACATGGAAATATATTCACAGGGCATTTATTACACCTGATAAACTAACCAAATTCAATTCACTTAAATCCATTTGTTGGAGATGTTCTTTAAACTGTAAAGCTGATTGGTCTCCTATATTTTTTGATTGTATTAATATAAAAAAATTCTGGGAAGAAATTACTATTTTTCTTCAAGCTATATTCACAGATACCTTAATTTTAACAAAATCTTAGCCCTCTTAAATGTTAATACTATTGGAATGAACAAAAATGATCTATACCTACTTTGGACCATACTAGCTGTGGAAAGGAAATGTATAACTAGAAAGTGGAAGTCTTCACAAGAACCTACTCTGTAAGAATTCTTGAGATTGTTGGAAGAAATGGCGACATTAGAAATCTAGGTGAAGGAATCGAGAATTTCACCTAAAACATGGACAAACAATCCTTGGGAAAAATGTCTTTTATTGAGACATTAAAAATGAACCCTAAATAATTAATGTGTAACTTTTTATACTTTATTAATTGAATATTATAAATTTTTGTTACTAATTTCATATATTTTATTTTTTTCCCTCCTTTGTTCAGGTCAGTTGTACATAGTGTATATAAAGGTTTATAAAACTTGTTTATTGATGATTGTATTGTTAAAACATATTATTTGGAAAATAAAAAAATGGTCCTTTCCAGTCCCTCTCAGGCCTTCTCAGTTCAAACCCAGGGGAAACAGACCACCAAGACTACAGTCTCAAGGTATGCAGAGATCTAAACAGTGGAGTGTTTCCACCTCAAAACCAGGAAGTGGTAAGCCACCCCCTTATGGAAAAAGTTCACAATGACTTTCCAGTTATCCTTCCCAGCCATGCCCAGGTACTTGCGCCCCTAGGAGGAAAACTCACCCTTCATTTAAAAAACTGGATGTCCATCACTCGGGACAGATGGGTTCTTAACATTGTATCCCAGGGATACAGATTCTACTTCCAGTCACTGCCAACCCCAAGAGGGTTGCCAGACCTTCCTCCAAAGCAGTGGGCAGAGGCCCAAAAGCATGTACTTTCCCTTCTTATCAGGGCTATTCAACCTGTTCAATAGAACAAAGGGGATAGGGTTTCTACTCTAGCCTGTTCCTGGTGCCCAGGAAAGAGAGCTCTTGGCGCCCTATCCTGGATCTATCAATTCTCAACACCTTTCTGGTGGTCCCAAAATTCAAAATGCTTACACTGCAACAGCTTCTTCGTATGCTAGCCAAGGATGCCTGGTTAGTCACCCTAGACTTAAAAGAAGCTGATTTGCACATCCCCATAAGGAAGTCTTGCAGGAATTATCTACGTTTCAGGGCAGGCTCTATGCACTATCAGTTCTCTGCACTTTCCTTTGGCTTATCTACTGTGTCCAGAGTATTCACAAAATGCCTGGCTCCAGCCATTGCATACTGCAGGCAGAGAAATATTCAAATCTACCCATATTTTGACTATTGCCTGATTCAGACGGACAGTCAGGAATTGCTACTTCAGCACCTGGCATTTGTAAAAAGACTTCTAACTTCACTGGGATATACACCATCAATGAAAAGAAATCACAACTGGTGCCCAGCCAACAAATTGTATTCCTGGAAGCAAGCTTGAACACATCTTCCCAGATGGCATTCCTCACTCCAGAAAAGCAGGGCCATTTGACAAACAATTTCAAACTAATGACCACCAAAACCCAGCTATTTGCAAGGAAAATACTGCAAGCCCTAGGGTTCATGGCTTCATGCATTCTGCTAATTCCATATGCAAGACTGCATATGAGGAAACTTCAGTGGTACTTAAGTCTCTGGTGTCAACATTCTCAGGAACTGGAAGCGGTGATTCCTATCATACCTTGTCTAAGGGCAGAGTTCCTTTGGTGGGCAGAAGCATGCAACCACAACAAGGGACTTCTTTCACTCAACCCATCGGTGCCCATACCCTGACAACAGACTCCTCAGACTATGCATGGGGGCTCGCATGGCAGCAAATTCATTCAAGGCAAATGGAGCCCAGAATAAATTCCCCTGCATATCAATCAAAAAGAGATGCTACCTGTACAGAATGCTGTGACAGCCTTCAAATAGCTTATCCTTCCAGGGCACCTCCTAATAGACAAGACAACACCACAGTTATGTGGTACATAAACAAGCAGGATGGAACCCATTCTTACCCACTCTGCAGGTTAGCCATGGCTTTGTGGAACACTGCCTTGAGCATCCAGGTGCACCTACAAGCTCAATTCCTGCCAGGCAAGCAACATTCACTGGCACACGACTTGAGCAGAAATCTACTGGATCTTCACGAGTGGAAACTGGAACCCAACTCATTCAAACTTCTAACCCAGAGGTGGACCTTTTTGCCTCCCCCCAAAAACACCAATTGAGCAAATTTTGCACCAGGGACCCTCACAGCAGAGCCTGGAAGGTGGACGCCCTGTCCTTTACATGGGAAAACCTCTCAAGTTATGCCTTCCCTCCTATGCCCCTCCTCTCAGAAGTACTACAGATCAAACAAGACAGGCCATGGGCAATCCTTATTGCAACAGACTGGCCACACCAGCACTGGTACCCACTCCTACGCAGTCTGACAGCAGTGTCACCCTGGCCCCTACATCAGACACCTTCCCTACTGCCTCAGCAGGAAGGACAGATTTTGCATCCACAGCTGCAAACCCTAAACCTTGTAGCCTGGCTTATCCCCTGAATACACACCACCAGCATCCCTCAGCAAACAGGTGCTGGACATCCATCCTTGAGCCCAGAAGGCCTAGTACTAGGAAATCCTTTGCTGAAAAGTGGAAAAGATATTGCTCTTGGAGTTTGTCTCAATGAAAGGACACTGCTGTGCCCACCTTACCTCATATCCTTGATTACTTAGCAGAGCTGCTCCACAGAGGCCTATCCTTCTCATCCATTAAGATTCATGCCTCTGCCATCTCAGCTCATTATAATACTGAGCCACCTCTCTTTCTTTTTCACCCTCTCATCAAACGGTTTCTGAGAGGAGCTAACAATTTAAGGCCCCCTAGGAGAGCTCCCACCCTGGCCTGGGACCTTAACTTTGTACTGGAGAAGCTCACACTTCCCCCTATTGAACTTGCTGCTTCAGCAGAGTTAAAATTCCTCTCTTGGAAAACAGCCTTACTTCTAGCTATTACTTCTGCAAGAAGAGTGTCTGAGTTACAGGCACTAATGGCGGTGGAGCCCTTCATTATTTTCCATGCTGACAGGGTTTCCCTCAGGATTAACTCTTCCTTTATGCCCAAAGTGGTATCCAGTGTGGCTTTAAACCGATCCATCCATTTGCCAACCTTTTTCTCCTAATCCTCAGAATAAAGAGGAAAGGATGCTGCACTCCTTGGGTGTGCAGAGACCGCTCGGGTTCTACCTTGACAGGACTAAGCCTTTCAGAAAATCTGACCAGCTGCTAGTCGGCTTTGCTACAGGGGCAGAGGGCAAGGCCATTTTGAAGCAAACCATTTCCAAATGGATAGCATGCATCCATTTCTGCTATAAGCACCATAGAAACCTACCCCAGAACCCATTCCACTAGAGCTACTTCAACCTCTACAGCATTTCTCAGGGGAGTCCCTACCAGGGATATCCTGGAAGCTGCAACCTGGAGTTCTGTACACACTTTCACCAAGCATTACCACTTACCTGTTTTTACTAAATCCAAAGCTGGATTTGCTACAGCAGTCTTACAAGGCCTGCTAGCCAGCCCTAACACTTCTTGACTGCCTCCACCCTTCCTCGGCTTTGGGAATTAACCCAGGTGTGATGACTGCAACCGTGAAACACGAAGAACATAGTACAGTTGTGTACACTTACCATAAATGTAGATGTTTGTGTGTTCAGTGTTGCAGTCCTGGTTTCCCTCCCTCCAGCCCCTTGGCTTTCTCTATCCTTTCTACCTATCCTCTTTATGGCCATCTTTTATGGCAGGGTTATTTACTTTTTACTGGAGGTGTTCCACACCATATAATAGCTTCCTATTTTGGGGGCTCCTGACATCTGGAGCAAGAAAAACTGATGTAATGTCGTCGGCTGCATGTTTTATACCCCTGACTATCTAATGTCATGGAAGAGGCGACTCTGGTATTCGGGCCAACTGAGGGCTACCTGTAGACAGATAACCCAAGTGTGATGACTGCAACAGTGAATACACTTTAACATCTACATTTATGGTAAGTGTACACAACTGTACTTTCCTTGGCCAGGTATCCGATGAGGGCATTGCAGTGGATTGTGGCTGTACAGTGGTCATACTTCTCATCCGATGGAGTTTCCCATTTTTCTGACCAGCATTTGTTGAGGTCAGATCAAGTGGAGGTTGGAGTCTCCCTTTGTTTCCACAAGGAGACTGTTTGTGCTTCCCCTTCCTCAGGCTGCAGTCATGACAGATGCCTATCTTCTTGGGTGGGCATGGGCAATTCAGAGGCAAGACTATCTAGGGGACTTAATTTGCTTCCGAGGTCAGCCTGCATATCAGTGTCTTGGAGATGAGGGCAGTCTTTTTTGCACTGCAGGGTTTTCGGGACATTCTCCCCAAGGTTGTGATTTTTGTCCAGACAGACAGTATGTCTTTGGTTTGGTACCTGAATAAACCGGGGAGAACCTGTTCTTACCCTCTTTGTTGAGAGTCCATGAGCACCTGGCAATGGGTGATTCTCATTCGTTTCTGATTGCAGTGCACATCCCTGGGAAGTCCAACAACTTAGCTGATAACTTGAGCAGGAATGTTCTCCTTCCTCACTAGTGGTCTGAATCTGATGGTTGCTGCTTGTTTTTTTCAGTGCTGGGGCATTCCTTGTTGTGACCTATTCACTTCCCCAGCCAACAGAGTGCAACAGCTATTATGCCTTTGTTTTCCCCTCAGGGACAGTCACCCAGGGATGCTCTCCTGTATGCTGCCCCCCCCCCCCCAGGTCTTCTATATGCGTATCCTCTGACCTCATTAATAAGTTTCTTGGAAATCATTCTGTTGCAGAGCGACTATAATCCTCATTGCTTCCTTTTAGCCTCACCAGGTGTGCTTCTTCGTTTGCTGTTTCTTGAGGTATCCTCCTTGGGTCCTGGATCCCATTCTGCATCTCATTTTCCACCCAGCAGGCCTAGATCTGCCCAACCTTCGGATGGTCAGGTTAACTGCTTGGTTTCTCCATTTTCCAAATTGGACAGGAATCCCAGAGTGTTACAGTAGTACGCATATTAGCTTCTTCCCAAAAGATGTCTGATTGTAAGGTATATACTATGCAAGTGGATGCTTTTTGCCTTGTATGTTGTCCGTCAGGGCTTGGATCGTTTTTCAGCACCATTGAAAGCTATCCTGGACTTTCTTGAGGATTTCTTTAGTTTTGGGTCTAGTCACTTGACTGGCACAACGAACCAACGAAACGAGGAGCCACCAAGCTGAAAGACGCCAATACAAATTTTATTACAAAACGGCTCTTTAATGAGCCAAAAAAAAAATGTAAACAACAAATGTGAAGCGCTTTTCTTTTTAACTCCTTGTTAAATTTCTTCATACTATTACAAAACACTGACATCACTTCCTTTTATACAAATACTAATTTCAACTGATGCTAAATTTAAAAACACGTGCTCATAATGAATTCAATCAACTACCTTAAAGAAAAAAATGCGTGAAAATATATGAAGGCAAATAACTAGTGCAGTCATCACTTGCATGAATGCATATTGTACTTGTTGCCTAAAACCATGAATGAACATGTATTCAAGGGACTAGAAAAATAGATGATGGTGAATAATTATAAAAAGTGTATGTGTATATGTATGTATGTGTGTGTGTGTGTATATATATATATATATATATATATATATATATGTATTATAAAATATTGAAATGTTATCTATATGAAATATATATTAACTCGTAAATTGAATAAATATTCTATTATTGGTATTGATAACTTAAATAAAATTTATACAAAATATGTAAACAATCGTATATGCCTTCATTGAACCATGACAAATATAATGTTAAAATATATTTAAAATATTTATAAATATGATATTATAAAACAATTAAGTATAAATGCCAGGCATTAGAAGGAAATCTATTTAAAAATATTAAAAATATATATATTATATGTACATTATATAAAATGCAATGAAAATACAATAAAAGGATGACAAAAAGTTAAATAGCATGCAAAAGGTCCAAAATTATATCAAAGCAAAATATAATGATGTCACTGTCATATAATTTTATTCCTTTCTAATGCCTTTAATTTTAGTACGGGGGTAAGTGTGCTGCACTCATTTCTACCAGGCCACATATCAGCTTGTGTATTTATTTGCCATTTTAGTTCTTTTAATTCTAAATACAAGTCCCAAGGTCTCCTGTCCTATATATCTACGTGGTCGATTACCATGAAGGAGAACTGGTGTTCTTTGTGTTCACTAATATGCTTAGCTAGTGCATTATTAGGCTTATTTTTCTTAATGGCATATTCATGCTCGCATTCTTTGGACAAACTGTGTTTCTATTTTCCCTATATAGAATATTGGGCATGAATTATGTGGCTAGGTATACTACCGCTTTGGATTTGCAGTTATACTTGCCATGCAAGATATACATTTTCCTTACATAAAACACTTCCCTTTTTTATTTTGTGGCACCAATGACAAGCTCCACATTTAGTCATACCTATCATGCCATTCCTAGGTGGACTATTCCTATGTTTTAAAATATCCTTAAAACTTCTACCTTTTCTGTAAACAATTTTAGGTTTTTCACTAATGTGGTTTCTACAGTAGGAATCTTCCATAACAATGTTCCAATTGTCCATTATAATATCTGTAACAATATTATGTATTGAGAGAATGTTAGGACAAGTGCTTTAGAAAGCATAGATGTTCATCTCACATTGCTGCAGTCCTTACATATGGGTAGTCCGCTGTCCTCGGTCGGCCCGAATACCAAAGTATTAGGCTGACGTCGGTCAAGGCGCTTAAAACTGACATCAGGACGTCAGGGTACAAAAGCGCATGACCGACGTCATATCCTCAGTCTTTTTTGCCGCATGGTCCGATGCAGAAGCAGCGCAAGTGCCGCTCGGGCGTTCTGAAATTTTCGAGTTCGAGTTTCAGACCGAATCCAAGTTGGCTAGGTACCCGCTAGGGATTATTTTGTTTTTTTCTTGCCTCAGTGTAGTACCGGATGTCAGAAAAAGTGAATAATTGTATTTCTTGTGGGAAACCGATACCGCATAGGGATTATCATTCTTTGTGCATTCCTTGTTTGGGGCCTGAGCACGACGTAGTCAGGTGTCGCTTTTGTGCTAGATTCAATAAGCGCACTATTAAGCGAAGGTTAGATTGTGCTAGGCTGGTCTTCGGTAAGCGGTGCAATTATAATATGCCGTCGGATTCTCCAGCCGCTTCTAAGAAGCGCAAAGACAAAACAGTTAAACCCAGGCAAGATGAGTCGTCCGTTCCGGACGCTGGTTCTTTAGAGGCTTCAGTGGAACCGGTTGGTCTGACGGAGGCTTCTTTAGAGTCTCAGGGGGAGACTTTAATTTTGCAGGATGTGGCCTCTCTTGAGGCAGGGCAGGCTGAAGGGGCTTCTCAGGTTACTGTACTCCCCTCCCTTCCCAGGGTGGTTAGGCCCTCTCCTTCTGTTTCCAAGGCTTCTCCCAGGGGCAGGCCAGGTTTAGCATCTGTTGGTGTCACTCCTAGATGTTCTTCATTCCACATTGCTGCAGTCCTAACTATTGGGTAGTCCGCTGTCCAGTCGGCCCGAATACCAAAGTATATGGCTGACGTCGGTCAGGGCGCATTAGACTGACGTCAGTACGTCAGGGTACTAATGCGCATGACCGACGTCATATCCTCAGTCTTTTTTGCCGCATGGTCCGATGCAGAAGCAATTTTGCGAGTGCAGGTTGGCGTTCTGAAAGTTTCTGAAGCCAGAGTTTCAGACCGAATCAAAGTTGGCTAAGTACCCGTTGGGGAATATTTTGGTTTTTCTTGCCTCAGTATTTAACCGGATGTCAGAAAAAGTGAATAACTGTATTTCTTGTGGGAAACAGATACCTCATAGGGATTACCATACTTTGTGTATACCTTGTTTAGGGCCTGAGCACGACGTTGTTGGATGCCGCTCTTGTGCTAGATTTAACAAACGCACTATTAAGAGAAGGTTAGACTGTGCCAGGTTAGTGTTTGGGAAGCGTTGTAATTATAAAATGCCGCCGGATGCTCCGGCCGCTTCGCTAAAAACGCAAGGACAAAACAGCAAAGCCTAGAGTGGAAGAACCGACAGTCCCAGACGCCGGTTCTTTAGAGGGCTCAGTGGAGCCGGAGGTTTTGCCAGGTGTTTCTTTGGAGTCTCAGGGAGAGACTTTACTGTTACAGGATGTATCCTCTCAGGAAGTAGGCCAGGCTGAGGGGCTTCTCAGGTGGCTGTTCTTCCCTCTCTTCCTAAGGTGGTTAGAGCCTCCCTTCTGTTTCCAAGGCTTCTTTGAGGGCAGGCCAAGTTTTGCTTCAGTGGGGGTTTCTCCTAGTGCTTCAGGGTCTTTGCCTAAGAAACATATGCTTAAAATGGCAGAGGATTTGATTACTATGATAAGGGATTCTATGCCCCCTCCTGATAAGAGGCCTAGGGTGGAACCTGAGTTTGAGAGTTTTGAGCAATGCTCGGAGGCTTCTGAGTCTTCGGCTGAAGACTTGCAGGAGTACCCTCCTTATTCTGATTCTGATGTGGATGATTCTACTCCTTCAGCTTCTCCTCCTGAGGATTTTTCATTTTCAGAGACTCTGCATTCCATGAGGGAGCATTTTAAATGGGAAGGTCAAGATTTCTCTGATTCCAGAAAGAGGCTTAGGGAATTCTTGTTTTTACCCCAGCATAGGCCTTTAGCTATACCTCCTGTTTTGAATGTGGTGGAAGATGTTTTTGCAGAGGCTTCCCTGAATCCTGATTCTTTGCCTCCTGCCCCAGTTAAACCGGATAGGTATTATAGGGTGCCTGAAGCTCATAAGTATCTTTTTAAGAGTCCTAGGGCAGACCCGGAAACTGTCTCTCAGGGGCCTAAAGGTGTGAAGGCCTCAGTTGTTAAAAATCCTATCCCTCCTGATAAAGAGGCAAGGGCTTTGGATAGATGGGGAAAGAAAGTGTATACTTCTTCCACTTTAGCCATGAGGGCGTTGAATTGTCAGTTTCACATGTTAAAATATCAGAATTATCTTCTTTCACAGTTGAAATCTAAGGTGGATGCTCTGGCGGAAGGTATTGAGTGTAAAGAGTTGCAGGATTTAGTTCATGTGTCTGAACAGGTGGGTAAACATTCCTTGCAATGTGGTTTTGATGCTGTGCAGGCCTCCTCCAGGGTGGCTGCCACTGGTTCTGTTCTTCGTAGGCACGCCTGGTTGAGAGATCAGAATTTAGCTGAGCATGTTAAGACACGGATTTTGGATGCTCCTTTGCAGTCTGATGTGTTGTTTGGTTCGCCTGTAGAAGCAGTTTTGAAGAAAATGGAGGACAAGGCTAAGTCTATGCAAACTGTTAAAGATTTTTGCAGGTGCAGCCTCCAAGTTTAGTAGAAATTGGCCTGCTAAGGGATGGACTTATCCTGCTTATGATTCCCAGTCTAGGGGTAGGTCTAGACGTGGTAGGGGCAGAGCTCAGGGTTCTTTTAGGCCTAGGACAGGAGTTCCCCTGCTCAGACTTCTGGTGAGGGCAGGGGTCAGTCCTTTCGTAAGCAGACCCAATGACCTGCCTTTTCAGCTGCCAGTTCATTCTCGCCTGGCAGCACCGTTGGGAGGAAGACTGTCTCTTTTCAAAGAAAATTGGGATTTAATTACCCAAGACAGATGGGTTCTGGATATCATTCACCACGGTTACAGGTTTTATTTCCATACCTTGCCTCCTTTCAAAGGCATGCCAGACATTCCTCCTCTACAAAGACAAGAGGCTCACAAGCAAATTTCTCTGTTACTCCAAATAGGGGCCATTCAGCCGGTTCCTGTGCCAGAAAGGGGCCTAGGATTTTATTCTCGCCTGTTCCTAGTACCAAGAAGGGGAACACGTGGAGACCAATTTTGGATTTATCTATCCTCAACACTTATCTGGACATTCCCAAGTTCAAAATGTTGACGTTACAACAGCTTTTACCTCTGCTGGGCAAAGATCACTGGATGGTAACTTTAGATCTCAAGGAAGCTTACCTTCATGTGCCTATAAGACTAAGTTGCAGAAAGTATCTGCGTTTTCGAGCTGGAAATTCTCATTATCAGTTCTCTGCATTGCCCTTTGGCTTATCTACTGCGCCCAGAGTATTCACAAAGGTTCTGGCTCCAGTGATAGCTTACTTCAGGCTAAAAGGAATTCAAATCTATCCTTACTTGGACGATTGCCTGATTCTGGCTCAAGAAAAGGAAGACCTTCTACAGCATTTGGAATATGTCATAGCAGTGCTAAGATGCCTAGGGTATTCTGTGAACGAAATAGTCCAGTCTAGTACCCTCTCAAGACATGTGCTTTCTGGGTGTGAGACTGAATACAGCAGCCCAGATGGCCTTTTTAACCCCGGACAAACAAAAGAATCTTTCCAGTTACTTCCATCAACTATCTCTTCAGTCCGGGCTGACTGCAAGGACAGTCCTTCAAGCCTTAGGGTTCATGGCATCTTGTATTCTGGTGCTTCCCAATGCCAAACTGCATATGAGGAAGCTACAATGGTATCTCAAAAATGTATGGACACAGCACTGCCAGGATTTGGACACTGTCATTCAAATAATACCTTGCATTCAAAAGGAATTTTTGTGGTGGGCTCAGGAATGTCACCTAAACAAGGGACTCTCTGTGACCCGCCAGAGGCGAGTCAGATTCTAACGACAGATGCCTCAGACATTGCTTGGGAGCTCATCTAAATGGAAAGTGGATACAAGACAAGTGGCCTGCCAGACTACAGCATCTACATATCAACATGAAGGAGATGTTAGCAGTCCAGTTTGCATTAATGGCTTTCAAGGAGTTACTTCTTCCAGGGCAGGTGTTGATTCTAACAGACAACACAACTGTCATGTGGTACATCAACAAACAAGGGGAACACATTCTTACCCATTGTGCAGGCAAGCAATGATTTTATGGGAGACTGCTCAGCTTGCAACTAACTCTTCAGGCAAGGTTTCTGCCGAGCACAGAACTCCTTAGCAGATGTGTTAAGCAGACAAATCATGGATCCCCACGAGTGGAAACTGGATCTTCATGTATTTCAAAAGTTGACAGTGTCCTGGGGAACTCCAGACATAGATCTGTTCGCTTCTCCACTAAACCACCAGCTGCCAAAGTTTTGCACAAAGAGGTTTCATCACACAGCTTGGAAAGTGGATGCTCTTTCTTTCAGTTGGAAAAATCTTCATGTGTATGCTTTCCACCTCTGCCTCTTCTTCCAAAGGTGCTTCTAAAGGTCAGACAAGACAAGCCAAGGATGATTTTAATAGCTCCAGATTGGCCTCGGCAGCACTGGTACCCATTACTGAGGAGTCTGGTAAAGAAGCCTCCATGGCCTTTACCCTTGATTCCACACCTGTTGTCTCAGAGAGACGGTCACCTGCTCAATGTCAAGCTTCACTCTCTTCATCTAACAGCCTGGCATATTCTGTTTTGAAAGACAGCAGGTCTCAACTTCCTCAACAAGTTTTAAATGTGATTATGGAAGCCAGGAGACCTAGTACAAGGAAAGTGTACGCAGAAAAATGGAAGAGATTTTTATTTTGGAGTGCAGCAAACAATTTGGAGATTTCTGAGCCAAATTTGAGTGTGGTTCTTCAATATCTTACTGAGTTATTGGACAAAGGTTTGTCTTTCTCTTCCATTAAGATTCATGCTGCAGCAATTTCAGCTCACTATGATTGTGACCCACCGCTGTTTTCGCATCCTTTGTTCAAGCAATTTCTTAGAGGGGCAAAGAATATAAGACCCGCACGTAGAGCTCCTACTCCTGCTTGGGATCTCAATTTTGTGTTGGAGAAACTTACTCTACAACCTTTTGAGCCTGCGGCTACTACTGAATTGAAATACTTGTCATGGAAGACTGCTTTTTTGTTGGCCATTACTTCTGCAAGAAGGGTTTCTGAGTTGCAGGCCCTTATGGCAGTGGAGCCTTTTTTGATTTTTCATAAGGATAGAGTATCTTTACGTACTAATCCTTCCTTTATGCCTAAGGTGGTTTCTAGTGTGGCTTTAAACCAAACTATTCATTTGCCTACTTTTTATGCAGATCCCCAAAATAAAGGGGAAAAGATTTTGCACACTTTAGATGTACACAGGCAATTGCGTTATTATTTGAGCAGGACTAAGGATTTTAGGCAGTCTCAGCAGTTGTTTGTTTCTTTTGCTTTGAGTTCTCAGGGCAAGCCTGTGTCAAAACAAACTATTTCTAGATGGATTGGGTGTTGCATTACATTTTGTTATTCCCATCATGGCAAGGAGATTCCAGCTGGGATTAGGCCTCATTCCACTAGGGCTACTGCCACTTCAACAGCATTTCTGAGGGGTGGCAACTAAGGATATTTTGGAGGCAGCTACTTGGAGTTCAGTGCATACTTTCTCTAAGCATTATCACCTTCCTCTCTACTCTAAGTCTAGGGCTGGTTTTGCCACAGCTATTTTGCAAGGCATGTTGTCAGTTCCTGCTTCCTTATGATTTGCCAGCCTCCCTTACCTCTGCTTTGGGATTCTACCCAATAGTTAGGACTGCAGCAATGTGGAATGAAGAACATAGTACAGTTTTGTACCTACCATAAATGTAGATGTTCGAGGATCCACATTGCTGCAGTCCAATTTACCTCCCTCCTTCCCTCTGTGTTTAGGGGTGGTTGTGTAGGTGAGGTTATATTCTGCTAATTTTGTATATTTTGTATATATATTTTGGTGCAGGTATGTTGGGAGTTTTTGGTTTTTGGCCTTATCTTTTCAGGGTCTTCTGACATCTGGGGCAAGAAAAGACTGAGGATATGACGTCGGTCATGCGATTAGTACCCTGACGCACTGACGTCAGTCTACGCGCCTGACCGACGTCAGCCATATACTTTGGTATTCGGGCCGACTGGACAGCGGACTACCCAATAGTTAGGACTGCAGCAATGTGGATCCTCGAACATCTACATTTATGGTAGGTACAAAACTGTACTTTCTGCAGGGTCTGTGCCTAAGAAGCACATGCTTAAAATGGCAGAAGATTTGATTACTCTGATTAGAGGTTCTTTGCCCCCTCCTGATAAGAGGCCTAGGGTGGAGCCAGAGTTGGGAAGTTTTGAACAGGCTTCAGATGTTTCAGAGTCTTCGGCTGAAGACTTGCAGGAGTACTCTCCTTATTCTGATTCTGATGCAGAGGACTCCACGCCTTCTGCTTCTCCTCCAGAGGATTTTTCTTTTTCAGAGACACTTCACTCTATGAGGGAGCATTTTAAGTGGGAAGGTCAAGACTTCTCTGATTCTCGGAAAAGGCTTAGGGAATTTTTGCTTTTACCTCAACATAGGCCCTTAGCTATTCCACCTGTTCTAGATGTTGTGCAGGATGTGTTTTCAGAGGCTTCGCTTAATCCTGATTCTCTGCCTCCTGCGCCTGTTAAGCCAGATAGGTATTACAGGGTGCCTGAGGCTCATAAATATCTTTATAAGAGTCCTAGGGCGGACCCAGAAACTATTAGTCAGGGACCCAAGGGGGTCAAGGCCTCTGTTGTAAAAAATCCGGTTCCTCTAGATAAAGAGGCCAGAGCTTTGGATAGATGGGGAAAGAAGGTCTATACTTCTTCTACCTTAGCAATGAGGGCTTTGAATTGCCAGTTTCATATGTTGAAATATCAAAACTATCTTCTTTCTCAATTGAAATCTAAGGTGGATGCTCTGGCAGAAGGCATTGAGTGTAAAGAATTACAAGATTTGGTGCATGTCTCTGAGCAGGTTGGTAAGCATTCTTTACAATGTGGTTTTGATGCTGTGCAGGCCTCGTCTAGGGTGGCTGCCACTGGTTCAGTTATTCGCAGGCACGCCTGGCTGAAGGATCAGAATTTTTCTGACCATGTTAAAACAAGGATTTTGGATGCTCCTTTGCAGTCTGAAGTATTGTTTGGTCCACCTGTGGAATCTGTCTTGAAGAAAATGGAGGACAAGGCTAAGTCTATGCAGACTGTTAAGGATTTTTTGCAAGTGCAGCCTCCAAAGTTTAGTAGGAATTGGCCTGCTAAGGGGTGGACGTATCCTTCTTATGATTCTCAGTCTAGGGGTAGATCTAGACGTGGTAGAGGCAGAACACAGAGTTCCTTCAGACCTAGAGTTGGGAGTTCACCTGCACAATCTTCGAGTGAGGGTAGGGGCCAGTCCTTTCGTAAACAGGCCCAATGACCTACTTTTTCAGCTGCCAGATCCCTCTTGCCTGGCAGCACCTTTGGGAGGAAGGTTGGCACTCTTCAAGGAAAATTGGATTTTAATTACCCAGGACAAATGGGTACTGGATATCATACACCGAGGTTACAAGTTTTATTTCCATACCTTACCTCCTTTCAAAGGCATGCCAGACGTTCCTCCTCAGCAAAGACTAGAGGCTCACAACCAAATTTCTCTTCTACTTCAAATAGGAGCCATACAACCGGTCCCTCTGCCAGAAGTGGGCCTAGGATTTTATTCTCGCCTGTTTCTAGTACCAAAGAAAGGGGACACGTGGAGACCCATTTTGGACTTATCTATCCTCAACACATATCTGGACATTCCCAAGTTCAAAATGTTGACGTTACAGCAGCTTTTACCTCTGCTGGGCAAAGATCACTGGATGGTGACTCTGGATCTCAAGGAGGCTTACCTTCATGTTCCTATCAGGCCCAGTTGCAGGAAGTATCTGCGTTTTCGGGCTGGGACTTTTCATTATCAGTTCTCTGCATTGCCCTTTGGCTTATCTACTGCCCAGAGTGTTCACGAAGGTTCTGGCTCCAGTGGTAGCTTTCTTCAGGCTAAGAGGAATACAAATCTATCCTTATTTGGACGATTGCCTGATTCTGGCTCAAGGAAAGGACGAACTTCTTCATAATTTACAGTATGTGATGGCAGTGTTAAGATGCCTAGGGTATTCTGTGAACGAAATAAAGTCCAGTCTAGTACCCTCTCAGGACATGTGCTTTCTGGGTGTGAGACTGAATACAGCATCCCAGATGGCCTTTTGACCCCGGACAAACAAAAGAATCTTTCTTTATTTCCAACAATTGTCTCGTCAGTCCAGGCTGACTGCAAGGACAGTCCTTCAAGCCTTGGGGTTCATGGCATCTTGTATTCTGGTACTTCCCAATGCCAAACTGCATATGAGGAAGCTACAATGGTATCTCAAAAATGTATGGACGTAACACTGCCAAGATTTGGACACTGTCATTCAGATAATACCTTGCATTCAAAAGGAATTTTTGTGGTGGGCTCAGGAATGTCACCTAAACAAGGGACTCTCTGTGACCCGACCAGAGGCGAGTCAGATTCTAACGACAGATGCCTCAGACAAAGCTTGGGGAGCTCATCTAAATGGAAAATGGGTACAAAATACGTGGCCTGCCAGACTTCAACATTTACATATCAACTTGAAGGAGATGTTAGTAGTCCAATTTGCATTGATAGCTTTCAAGGATTTACTTCTTCCAGGGCAGGTGTTGATTCAAACAGACAACACAACTGTCATGTGGTACATCAACAAGCAAGGGGGGACACATTCATATCCTCTATGCAGACAAGCAATGATTTTGTGGGAGACTGCTCTCAGTTTGCAGCTAAATCTTCAGGCAAGGTTTCTGCCAGGAGCACAGAACTCCTTAGCAGATGTGTTGACCAGACAAATTATGGATCCCCACGAGTGGAAATTGGATCCTCATGTATTTCAAAAATTGACACTGTTATGGGGAACTCCAGACATAGATCTGTTCGCTTCTCCACTGAATTACCAGCTGCCAAAGTTTTGCATGAAAAGGTTTCATCCCACAGCTTGGAAAGTGGATGCTCTCTCATTCAATTGGAGCAATCTTCACGTGTATGCCTTTCCACCACTGCCTCTCCTCCCAAAGGTTCTCCTGAAGGTCAGACAGGACAAGCCAACCATGATTTTAATAGCTCCGGATTGGCCTCGACAGCACTGGTACCCATTACTGAGAAGTCTGGTACGGGAGCCTCCATGGCCTTTGCCTTCGATTCCACACCTGCTGTCTCAGGAGAACAGTCATTTACTCAATGTCAAACTTCACTCTCTACATCTAACAGCCTGGCATATTCTGTTTTAAACCCTGGAGGGTCTCAGCTTCCACAACAAGTTTTGAATGTTATTTTGGAGGCCAGAAGGCCTAGTACAAGGAAAGTTTACGCAGATAAATGGAGGAGATTTTTAATTTGGAGTACAGCAAAGGACTTTGATGTTTCTAAACCTAACTTGAGTGTTGCTCTTCAATACCTTACTGAGTTATTGGACAAAGGTTTGTCCTTCTCCTCTATAAAGGTTCATGCTGCAGCAATTTCTGCTCACTATGACTGTGACCCACCTTTATTTTCTCATCCTTTGTTTAAGCAATTCCTTAGAGGGGCAAAGCATATAAGACCCCCATGTAGAGCTCCTACTCCTGCTTGGGATCTCAATTTTGTGTTGGAGAAACTCACTCTACAACCTTTTGAGCCTGCAGCGGCTGCCGAGTTGAAATATTTATCATGGAAGACTGCTTTTTTGTTGGCCATTACATCTGCGAGAAGGGTTTCTGAATTACAGGCCCTTATGGCGGTTGAGCCTTTCTTAATTTTCCACAAGGATAGGGTGTCTTTGCGTACTAACCCTTCCTTTATGCCTAAAGTGGTTTCTAGTGTGGCTTTAAACCAAACTATTCATTTGCCTACTTTTTATGCAAACCCCCAAAATAAAGGGGAGAAGATTTTGCACACTTTGGATATACACAGACAGTTGCGATATTATTTGAACAGAACTAAAGGGTTCAGGCAGTCTCAGCAGTTGTTTGTTTCTTTTGCTTTGTTCTCAGAAACCTGTTTCCCTGAGAAAACAAACTATTTCTAAGTGGATTGGTTTTGTATTGCTTTCTGTTATTCCCATCATGGTAAGGAGGTTCCATCTGGGATTAGGCCTCATTCCACTAGGGCTACTGCCACTTCTACAGCTTTTTAAGGGGTGGCTACTAAGGATATTTTGGAGGCAGCTACTTGGAGTTCAGTGCATACTTTCTCTAAGCATTACCACCTTCCACTTTACTCTAAATCTAGGGCTGGATTTGCCACTGCAATTTTACATGGCATTTTGGCAGCTCCTAATGCTTTATAGTTTTGCCATCCTCCCTTACCTCTGCTTTGGGATTCTACCCATATGTAAGGACTGCAGCAATGTGAGATGAAGAACATAGTACAGTTTTGTACCTACCATAAATGTAGATGTTCGAAGATCCACATTGCTGCAGTCCAATTTACCCTCCCTCCTTCCCCTCTGTAGTTAGAGGTGGTTGTGTGGTTTGGGTTGTAAATATTGTATATATGGTTAGTGCAGGGGTGGTTGGTTGTTTTTTGCTGTTTTTTGGTTTTGCCCTTTCTTTTTAGGGCCTTCTGACATCTGGGGCAAGAAAAGACTGAGGATATGACGTCGGTCATGCGCTTTTGTACCCTGACGTCCTGATGTCAGTTTTAAGCGCCTTGACCGACGTCAGCCTAATACTTTGGTATTCGGGCCGACCGAGGACAGCGGACTACCCATATGTAAGGACTGCAGCAATGTGGATCTTCGAACATCTACATTTATGGTAGGTACAAAACTGTACTTTTCTCTTACTGTGTCACTGCTATTATCATTATTAAAACCACTATTAATGATATTAGATGGAATGCTATCATTATGTACCACCCTTGATCTACTAAGAATGGGTTTAAAATGTCTATTCTATCTTTTAATGGTAACTTCTTGTATGAGAGTTTCAACTAGTATTTCTGGATAACCTCTATTGAGAAACAGGTCACGTAAAAAAGCACATTCCTCTTGAAATTGATCAAACTCAGTGACCATCCGGGCTGCTCTTACTAATTGACCTTTAATAACCAACTTGTACTGATGCTCCGGATGGCAACTGCTATAGTGTAGGAAGCAATTTGAATAAGATTTCTTCCTGTAAATCACAGCTGTATACATTTGATTGACATTGTTTTTCATAAGATGCACATCTAAATAATTCATTTATTTGGCATTAATATCCCATGTGGTTTTTAAAAAATCAGTAGTTGTATTAATATATGTTAGAAACTTATTCAAACCATCTGCTGTGCCACTCCAGAATGATACTAATATCTTGAAATCTATAATATGATTTGATAAACACTTTGTATTCACTATTAAATAATAGTTCTCCCAAAAGGCCATAACTAAATTAGCATAGGCACCCCCACATGGTGACCCCATAGCGATACTTTTTTTCTGCAAAAAATATTGTTTATTAAAAGTTATGAATTTGTTACTTAATACTATTTCTAATAATTCCATGATTAAGTTCACTAAGTCGTGTCATATGATGGTGTATGAGCATCTCATTAACTCATTCTAGCCCTATAGTTTGTGGAATCACTGTATATAAATCATACATCTATAGTAACTAGAATGTCCTCGTGGTCAAACTCAACATTATTCATAGGTTCATAGATTAGTACTAAGCTAACTGCCCTTGCGAGCCATTTTAAGCTTAGCCAATTATCCCTTTTGAGACTCAAACCTTGCACCTTGTGTTTGTAAGGCAAACACCTTAACCATTAGGCCACCCTCCCAACCCTCATGTGCTCTAAAGGTCCTGGAGCCCCTACATATCTGTTGCTCTTTCTCCAAGACCGTTTTTTAATTCATAATTTATGTATTTCGCACATGCCGAAGTAAGAGTTCCTGCCATCAACTAATGGTCTCATGGGGGGGGGGGTATCTTTATGAATTTTGGGGGTGCCAAAAAAAATTGGGATTCTGGGAGTTATAATGTTAAGATAGTTGTACAAGTCTAGGGTGATAACTTCTTTCTAAAAAAAAAAATGCCATTAATTTGCCCATAAGTTTTCTATAAGCAACATTCAACTCATTTAATGACACTTCAACATACATATGTGTTTAATGTCTCAAGTAATTTATCTTTATTATTTTTTTGTCATCCTTTTATTGTATTTTCATTGCATTTTAAATAATGTGTGTATAATATATATATTTTTTGTCATCCTTTTATTGTATTTTCATTGCATTTTATATAATGTGCGTATAATATATATTTTTAAATCTATTTCCTCCTAATGCTGGCATTCATACTTAAGTGTTTTATAATATATTTATAATCATTTTAAATATATATATTTTTTAACATTTGTCATGGTTCAATGAAGGTATATAACATTTTTTGTATACATTTTATTTAAGTTAGCAATACCAATAATAGAATATTTATTCAGTTTGAGTTTTAATATAGGTTTCATATAGATAACATATATACATTTCAATATTTTATAATACATACATACTTTTTATAATTATTATTCAACATCATCTATTTTTCTAGTCCTTTGAATATATATGTTCATTCATGGTTTTAGGCAACAAGTGCAATATGTATTCATGCAAGTGATTATTGTACTTTTAATGCTCCAGGTGCTGGCTGGACCTCTTTTGAGCCATCTACTGTCGATTTGAAGAAGTTGTCCTGGAAGTCTGTTTTCTTAGGGACCATTAGTTCTGCTAAATGTGTCTCAGAGCTGCAGGGCCCCCTTTGCTGCTGCTCCTCATTTGTTTTTTTTTTTTATCGAGACAGCATGTCTTTTAGAGTAGGTCTTGCCTTTCTGCCTATGGTGGTGTCTGGGAATAATTTGAACCAGCCTATTCATCTGTCGATATTTTTTTCCAATTGGGTGAATATCTGTTGCATTGTCTTTGTCTATAGGCAATGGAGGTTTTATGTGGATAGGACAAAATTCTTTAGAAAATCGAATCAGTTATTTTTCTCTCCAAGTCTCAGTTGGGTGCACCTTTATTGAACGTTACTCTGGCCAAATGGCTATATATTTCCTTTGGGTGTAATTTGAAGTAAAAATCTGTGTCATAAACCCAAAGGTCATTCTACCAGATCTATGGCTACTTGTAAAGTTTTTTTCTCCAAAGCTACATTGGATGATACTTGTGCTGCTGCAACTTGGGTGGGTCATCTCATATTCATATCCCAGGACAAATTGGGTGGGTCATCGCGTATTCATATCCCAGGACAAATTGAACACTCAGCTGAGGTCCAGAGTTTCGTTTCGTTTGCACTGTGTTGTGCAGTATCCTTTGGTGAGACGTCCCTATGATGATACATGGCTGGGTACTCTGTCCCACAACCTGAATCCAAATGGAAAAGACTGCATCTGATACCAAAGTTCTGTACTTACCATATTGAAAGATCCGTATCATCTATTTCCATGTGGGTCATCTCCCCCCCCCCCACCCTCTTCTTTGAGGCTGTCTTTTTAGTCAGGAGGTGACTGAGCCAAGGAGACTGCTTGTCTCTTTTCTTGGGGTCCTTAGTTTCTTGCTTTTCTCCCTTTGAGGACTGCGTCTGAAAGTTTAAGTAGAAAGTGGGATCAAACTCTATCTGAGGTAGCTCTGGTGGAGCTATGTTTATGGGTAGAGGAGGCAGAGTTTGGCGAGCTGAAGTCTTGGAACTTGGCCAGCGTCAGATCTGACAATCCACATGCTGAACCAGACAAACAGACATCACACATCATTTATAATAATTACATAACTTTCATTTATTTCTCTTCCTTTTCAAAAAAAATTGTTAAACTTTGATTTAATCCCCATAATGGATTAATTTTTGAGAGTGCTATTTTATCCTTGTTCTGGTATTAAGGATCTTCAGGAGCGCCTCTACAAAGTCTTTTAGCTATTCTTCTGTTTCTGACCCCAGCATGTGATGAATTTGTTAGCATTATATTAGTCTTATGGTACTTATCTCTAAACAAGCCCTTTTCTCAGCTACCTGGTGTATCTGAAGCCACTGACTAGGGAATAGTTGGCACAGGTAACAACAGGCAATATAAGTTTGTTTATGCTGTTTGTGGCTATGTGAATAGTGCTACAAAAAGAATAACATTGCAGCTTATACCCGGAAGTGCAAGAGCTTGTGTGGATGGCTGTTTTAATAAAGTTGTATGGTCAGCAAAGAAGCAGAACTCTATCTTCAAGTTAATGCATTTGGACATTTGCCATCCCATTGGTTGATTCCCACAAGATTAACAGTCAAAATGAGTCAGTGAGTTTGCAATTGTTTCCTTTTCCAAGTCCAGACCTGCATTTTCAGACTTCAGATTTTTTTTTTTAGTAACCTTGTTTACTTTGCATGATTTTTCCAGTAGCATGTTTTATGTAGGGTTCTGTTGCATCAGATCTTCAATGTCTCACAACCCAAAGGATTTCACAGTTGCAATAGTGTCATAGTTACACATGCAAACATTAATGCAAAATATTTTTCTCATTTTAGTGCAGTATATTCACTCTATTACATAAATGGCTCAATTACTGACATCCTTTAAGCATCACTCTTCCCAAACACTGTTTTGCATGTATTGTTGCCGCAATTTTTTTTATTTCTATCCAATTTGCTCCTTCCATTTTCTGAAGATCCCACCTTCAGTTCTCTTGTCTCCTTTACAGTATTGAGTATTTCAATTCCAGTTCGTTTAGATTTTGATTACCTTTTTCTATTTTTTTCATTAGCCAGGAAAATATTAAACTTGGTAAAGTTTTACTGTGATTAGGCAATTCATATCCAGTGTCGTAGTTAAAGAATAATTTCCTTAGTTACAACAATTTGCACTCATAGTATTTCTGACAGATTCTTTAGGGAATTCTTTAAAATTTGCCAAGTTGTTGCACCCCCCCCCCCCAAAAAAAAAGTTCCCAGCTACAGCTGTCTTCCATCACACCTTCAGCATTTGCTAGCTACCTGAGGAAACATTCTCTCGCGTTTTAGAGGATTACCTACCATACTTCCCCATGAAGGTTGTATGTATCTAAATTCTCTTGCTTGTAACATTTTTTAAGTATCTAAACATGCCTTAAGGAGTGTATGGTTGTGCAAATAATGGGTCTCTGGCCACTGCTTCTGCTATACTTTTGATGAGATACAAAAGATGAGCCAGGACACAAAGCACCCAACGTTCTTCTCGAATAAAGAAGTATTCAAAAGTGACTGGACCAGCAGCAACCACCAAGTAGACAGGAAATAAATCCAAAACAAGTTTAATTAAAGCGCTTTTCGTTTGCTCAAGTGGGCAAACTTCCTCAGAATAACCTCATAATACCAAAAAATCAGGTTTTATACAATGGTCTTAATTCAGTACAAATTAATCACTGCAGTAATAATCACTTAACATTTAAAAATACAGATCCTTAAAAACATACTGGAGAATACCTGCTTTTACATACTGAAAAAATAAGGAGGGTTACAATAAATAAAAAATCCTACACTTTACAAAAGAACCAATACATTAAAAAAATAAATATAAAATTAGGATAATATGTGTATGAAATAAATATGTTGAAAAGTAAATAAGTAATTCATACACATTGTATTTTCAGCTAAAAACCATAAGCATAAAGCTGGAACCATTATAAATAACACACCTTCAATATGCACAAGCGAATGCTGAAAACCAAATTCTATCTTTTAAGGCTGAAAATACTTAAAAGGCAAAAAATAGAACATGCCTCATTTAAACCAGGGGAATGATATGATTCCAACCTGATCTGCCACTGAAGTTCAAGAGCTAACAGTTTTAACGCAGAAGGGCCCCCTCTAGTGTCACAAAGCACCTGGTCAATCCCAATAAATTTGAATTGATGAGTAGGATGATCTAAAATATGTTTATCAAGTGCATTGGTGACCTTTAGCTTCCTAATGGCGTACTGGTGTTCAGAATGCGTTCTCTGAACCTTCGTTCAGTTTTCCCCACATAATGGGCTGGACAATTCTGACATTGCGCTAAGTATACCAGCATCTTAGAGTTACAAGTGAGTCTATGCTTAAGTTTAAATTCATGCTTACTGACTGTGAACCTATTGGATTCCATAATGAATTTGCAGTAATTGCAGTTGTGGCATTTGAACATCCCTGGACTTCTAGCTGGAAGGGGTTTCATCTCAAACCAAGGTTTGAGGTTCCTACCTTTCTTGTATGTCACTAACGGGGTGGGTCCCAATTTCAGTGCTACCACTGAATCTACTGTAAACAGATGCCAGTTTTTCTTAACGATAGACCACAAAATAGCACTATCCACTGCAAACGTAGTGATGAACCTAGGGAGATCACCACATCTACCCTATTTACGTTCCCATGATTCTGGCTGTCCAAATGGGTAAAAAATGGCGTGACACTACCTCTTTCCCTCACTTGTAATAGTGGTACATAGATGTTATGGCTCCTTTTCGTAGAGATCTCACCTATGAGTTCCTCGAAGAGACGAATAGGGTAACCTCTACTGAGGAACATCATTTTAAGTGTGCTACATTCCTCGTCATATTCTTCATCCCTGCTGATAATTCTGGCGGCTCTAACCAACTGACCTTTAACTACGGCACGTTTCTGTATAAAGGGGTGACAACTAGTGAAATGCAATAAAGTATTGGAATGCGTCGGTTTCCTGTGGATCCTTGATGTAAAACAGGAAGCATTCACATCCTTAGTTAACAAGATGTCGAGATAAGCTATCTGATTGCCACTGAAGGTCGAGGTGAACACCAGAAAATCGGTAGAGTTGTTCAAGAAATCAATAAAAGAATCTGCTTGTACTTCATTTCCATTAAATAAAATGAAAATGTTGTCAAGGTACCGAGTGTAGTACACCAAATGATCTGAGAAAAGTGGATGATTGAATATGAATTGGTGTTCCCAGTGGGCCATGACCAAATTGGCCACACTGGCGCCATATGGTGAACCCATACCAACTCAAACTGTCTGCAAATAGTAGTTTTCACCGAACATGAAAAAGTTCTTGGATAATGTTAAATCAAGGAGTTCGGAAACTAATGAAGTATCGTGACTACTAGCTCCTCTGGACCTTAACCTTTCACACACCCACTCAATTGCTAAGTCCTGGGGGATGCAGGTGTATAAATCCTTTACATCTACTGTAAGGAAGTTGTAGTGGTCTTCGTAACTTAATTCATTGATTTTAGAAAGGAAAGTCCACGAGTCTTTGCAAATCTGTGTCTCCAATGGGATGTACTTCTGCAAAATATGGTCAACTACCTTTGCACAAGCATAGGTTGGCGATCCACGACTGTCAATCAGTGGACGCATAGGAGGATTGGTTACATTTTTATGTATTTTCGGTATCCCGAAAAAATACGGAGTCCTAGGATATGAGGTAGACATATAGTTGAACAGATCTTGGTTAATCCTACCTTCCAAATACATCTCATCAATATGGTCCTTAATGGTTCTGTAAGCTTTGTTAATCTCGTTCTTAGAACTCAATGCATAAGATGGAGTGTCAAGTAACAACGTCATACGGTCAAAGTAATCGTTGTTTTCAAAAATAACCACCCCCCCCCACCCTTGTCAGGTTTACAGATATGTAAATTATTGGTACGGAGAGTCCGAATACTCTCAATTTCTTCCAAGTTGTTACGTGGAATGGAGTTTTTACAATTCTTAATGTGGCTCCTAATATCTAATTCACACATCTGTTCAAAAATAGACAAGAGAGGGTGGAGTGGGGGACTGAAAGTACTAGGAATATGTAACTGACTGTTACAGTTCAGATATGCTCCCCCTCCCATCATTAACTTAAAATTCAGTTTCCTAGTGAAAATTTTAACATCTATGATGGCTTTGACATGATCCATTTGGTGGTGGGGAACATATGTAAGGCCCTTCGCCATTAGGTCTGCCATATCCATGGAAATATCAGTGTTAGAGAAATTATAAACTTTAAAATCACCCAATGAGTTAGTGCTAATAATGGGCTCATGTTGTAAATTCTCAGAACTTGAATCAGCCCCCTCTAGCGCGGCTGAAGGTGCTGGATAAAGGACAGTATCGAAAGGTGCAATATCATAATTGCAAGCCTGGACGGCAGAAAATACTACCGATTGTTTCTCCTTTGATTGGGTCGGTTCTGCCATTGACGTTGGACTTTCGGTCTTGCTCCTAAAAAACTATCCTGGGGATTGTTATTGTAATTATTACAATTATTCCTATTCTGGAGTCTTTCACTCCTACGTAATTCAAAAGGAGGACCATTGTCATTACAAACGTGCACATCGTTCTGATTGTCACCCAAGTTGATGTTGTGACAAGGAATACCAACAGAAACATTAACATCATTGGGTTGATTAAGAATAGAACTGTTAGTATGGGGTACAGAATTACCCCTCCATATCTGACCTGAAGGGGGTTTAGGGTAAGTAACCCCTTCCTTATAAGCCTTAGAATCCCTGTCAAGTTTCTTGAATTTGATAGTTTTTAATTTTACAAGATGTTCATCAATATTGTTAAACAATTTAATATAATCAAATCTGTATCTATCAAACCGTAAATCAGATTTAATAGTACTATCCAATACAGTGGCTTCACCGTTAAGCTCTTCAATTTGTAATGCATAATGTTTAATCATCATGTTCAGCAATTCAAACCCGTGCCTGTCAAACATACAAAGTAATTCTTGATGGAAAGCTGAGTTTACAATTAAACCAGTCGGATACTGAAAGTGTCTCAAGCCCTTTGGCACAATTCTTCTTGCTAAACATTCGTTGAAGTAAGCTATTTCAAGTTTTTACTTTTTTATTTTAAGTAAAATGCTATCCAGTAATTTTAAGTTGGCAGAAATGTCAGGCTTAGTATTGTTACCCTGAGCAACAGTAACAGCAGTTTCATTATTAAAAGAAGGATTAACATTAATCCAATTCAAAAAGTTGGGAACATTGCTGGTGTTGGAACTCACCGGAGGCTGCTCCCTATTAATCTCCATAGTTGGTGTAGCAGCGTTAGTTAGTTGCTGACAGTTCCTTCTAATGGGAAAGTTCCCCTCTACATGATGACCTCCAGAGGGGTTTCGATTATTAAAGTTAAAATCCATATGGTGTAGACCAAGTGTGCTAACTTTCCCCACAGGACAAGCATTATGCATGTCCAATGGAAAAACGGATGATTTTAATTGTAAATGCACCTCGTCGGCTGGAATTCTCCTCTGCCTAACTTGGTTAGCGTCAACCGAGCCTGCTACCTTAACGACGTTAGCGTCCGAAAGGTGGGTAGCATCCGATAAGTTATTGTTAGAAAGCTGTTCAGCTATTAAAATCTTCTTAGCGTTTTCCGTTGCATGCTCAGGGACCAAACCATCGGAAACAGTAATAGTAGCGTTGTTGATAGTATCGCTATTAGAAATATTCTTAGTACTACTCAGGATGACACAATTAGAAGATGAAGAATATGACGAGGAATGTAGCACACTTAAAATAATGATCCTCAGTAGAGGTTACCCTATTCGTCTCATCGAGGAACTCATAGGTGAGATCTCTGCGAAAAGGAGCCATAACATCTATGTACCACTATTACAAGTGAGGGAAAGAGGTAGTGTCACGCCATTTATTACCCATTTGGACAGCCAGAATCATGGGAATGTAAATAGGGTAGATGTGGTGGATCTCCCTAGGTTCATCACTACGTTTGCAGTGGATAGTGCTATTTTGTGGTCTGTCGTTAAGAAAAACTGGCATCTGTTTACAGTAGATTCAGTGGTAGCACTGAAATTGGGACCCACCCCGTCAGTGACATACAAGAAAGGTAGGAACCTCAAATCTTGGTTTGAGATGAAACCCCTTCCAGCTAGAAGTCCAGGGATGTTCAAATGCCACAACTGCAATTACTGCAAATTCATTATGGAATCCAATAGGTTCACAGTCAGTAAGCATGAATTTAAACTTAAGCATAGACTCACTTGTAACTCTAAGATGCTGGTATACTTAGCGCAATGTCAGAATTGTCCAGCCCATTATGTGGGGAAAACTGAACGAAGGTTCAGAGAACGCATTTACGAACACCAGTACGCCATTAGGAAGCTAAAGGTCACCAATGCACTTGATAAACATATTTTAGATCATCCTACTCATCAATTCAAATTTATTGGGATTGACCAGGTGCTTTGTGACACTAGAGGGGGCCCTTCTGCGTTAAAACTGTTAGCTCTTGAACTTCAGTGGCAGATCAGGTTGGAATCATATCATTCCCCTGGTTTAAATGAGGCATGTTCTATTTCTTGTCTTTTAAGTATTTTCAGCCTTAAAAGATAGAATTTGGTTTTCAGCATTCGCTTGTGCATATTGAAGGTGTGTTATTTATAATGGTTCCAGCTTTATGCTTATGGTTTTTAGCTGAAAATACAATGTGTATGAATTACTTATTTACTTTACAACATATTTATTTCATACACATATTATCCTAATTTTATATTTATTTTTTTAATGTATTGGTTCTTTTGTAAAGTGTAGGATTTTTTATTTATTGTAACCCTCCTTATTTTTTCAGTATGTAAAAGCAGGTATTCTCCAGTATGTTTTTAAGGATCTGTATTTTTAAATAAGTGATTATTACTGCAGTGATTAATTTGTACTGAATTAATTAAGACCATTGTATAAAACCTGATTTTTTGGTATTATGAGGTTATTCTGAGTAAGTTCGCCCACTTGAGCAAACGAAAAGCGCTTTAATTAAACTTGTTTTGGATTTATTTCCTCTCTACTTGGTGGTTGCTGCTGGTCCAGTCACTTTTGAATACTTCTTTATTCGAGAAGAACGTTGGGTGCTTTGCGTCCTGGCTCATCTTTTGTATTTTATCATACTTTTGATGAGGTATGCCTTTGTGTGTAACTAAATGTTATGATGAGGTAAAGTCTAAAATTTTGAATTCTCCTTTATATAAGGACATTTTATCTGGCCCACCTGCTGCTCAGTTTTTTCAAATAATCTGATGAGGGAGGGAAATTAATTTCAGAAGTTTCCAGAATTTATCAAGCCCCCCAAAATCTCCCAGACCCTCTTTCAATTGCAAGAAGGAAAACAAACTATCCCTACCTTCTCAAACCAATTTTAGGGAAAGAGATGGCAGGAGAAGAAGAAACTAGGATCCTTTCAAAAAAGGGATAGTCTACAACTTTAGAATGACTGTACCAGTATTCTTTCCCTACCCCTTCCTCTCCTGCCCCAGCTCTCAAAATCTGTCCCAGCAACAAACTGTTTACATTCCCCTTTGGCAATAGATTGTTACAGACTCTTGGGTGTTAAGAGGGATACATTTTGCACTTGACACAATTTTTTTTCTTTCAGGGAAGTTCCTCCCCACGCTGTGAACACAGTTTTCTCTTGTGACTCTTCAGCACTTACTTGCCGTAGCAGTCATAGAACTGTTGTCATTAAATCAAAGGGGCAAAGTCTTCCATTACGGAATATTTTTTGTACCAAAGAAAAGAGGCATGTTTGAGGCTATTTCTGGATCATTCCTTTCTATATGCTGTGCGTGAAAGATAAAAATTTCTTCCTGATCCTTCAGAATATATTCTCTGCCATGTCTCTTGGAAGCTTTATTTTCATTTGTTCATATTTTTACCGAGGAAGTGCAGTGATCTCAATGGACCATTTGCAGGGACGGCCCATGTGAGTAGGAACACACATTCTTACAGATACAAGGATACACTATAAAGCATGTACATATTTACATGAGCAAAAATGTACTACGTTTGCAGTTACAGCTGTGCTACAACCTGCCCCAAGGGTGTTTACAAATGACTATCTCCAGTCATACCTCACTGCATAGTGAATAGCATTCACATATTTCCCTATTTAGATGACTTGCTTATCTTTGCAAAATATTTTCCCAGATGTCCAGAGTCATTACAGCCCTGGAGCAATAGATAACCCAAAGAATAATGTAGAGAACTGATGTGACCCAGACAATGAAAATCTGAGTAATTTTTTGAAGCCTTTGGCAATGGGAATGTGATGGTATGCATCTCTTAGATCAGATGTTACCATAAAGCTTGCCAGGGGAATGTGAGGTAATAGATTCTGAAGGGTCAGCATCTTGAAATTTTGAAATTTGGAACTCTCTCATACAGGCCACACTCAGACTCTAAGCCAAAAGCTTACAATCTAAACAGATTTGTTTCTTCATTCCCGAACATCTCTTGCAGGAAAAGATAATTATTAGTTATGTACTCGCTGTGACTTGGCATCTCTGTCCATTTTTATTCTTCCTCCCCAGTGGGTTTGGATCCAATCCTCGGAACTGGCTCGAACGTGTACAGTAAATTTAGGATCCAGCTGTCAAGTTACTCCCTCTACCCATAATGCTCTAATCCATCCCCGACACCTCAGACCAAGTTTGCTGCCTAATCTCCCATTTTATAACAGAGATAGACACAAAGTCAGGGCTCAGACCTGGAATGGAATAGTTCCAGTACAGTCTTAACAGTTACTTCAGGAGTGACCATGACTGGGAATGGCTGGGAGGGAAGGTGAGGGAAGAATGAAAATGGGCAACACAGATGCCAAGTTATGGTGAGTACATAACTAATAAATCTGATTTCCTTTTCATTCTTCCTTACCAATGGGACAGAGTCCCTAGCTACCTAACCTTCGGGAGGCTGTCATGGACCTGCCAGAGCACTGTCTAACCAAAAGAAGCTGTGCTTCTAGAAATGATGTCCAATTTGTAATGTCTAACAAAAGGTATGAGTTTTTGCCCAAGTAGCTGCAGCACAAATATCCGTGGAAGTCCTTGACCAAAAGGCAGATGAAGTAGCCATGGACAGAGTAGAATGAGCTTGAGGAGGTTGTGGTAAATTTAGTCCTTTTTGAGAGTAAACCATTGAAATGCAATCAGTAATCAACATGGCTAGAGTAATTTTAGTTACTGCCTGACCCATTCGATTTGGGGAGAAAGATGCAGAGAGTTGGTTAGACTTCCTGAACTGTTTTGTTCATGGAGATGAAAATGTAGTTGTCTGTGCACATTGAGATAAAACATGCATTTCCCCTTATTTGTAAAAAAATTGGAAAGAAGACTGGTAATTATGTGCTGGTTGATATTTTCAGATGTCACCTTAGGAAGAAAAGAAGGGTAGTGCACAGAGACACCCTTTGTGTATGGAAAATATAAAGAGGGAAATGAAAATGCCCGAAGGCAACCAGTAATATAAAAAGTGTGACTGCTGCATACTATAGATATGTTTATTAGAAACAAAACATAAGCGCTTTCATCTCAGTAGGCGACTTCTTCAGACTAAAGTAAATGACCAAGAGCACCCATTTGTATGTCATCAGTGATTTACTAATTAAATAATTAGTGCACTGAATAAATCAATTTAGTTAAAAAGAGTTCTTGAAAAATTGTATTACCAGCCACAATATAAAAATACTCCGTATAAAAACATTGTCAACATTCATATTAGTGTTTTTAAGAGTTTAAAATCTGTTAGCTCTATCTTTTAATAATGGTTTGGTGGATAGGGCATCATTTTAAACTCTTTTAAAACAGTAATATTTAATTAACAAATCACTGACATAAAAAAAATGGGTGTTCTTGGTCATTTACTTTATTCTGAAGAAGTCTCCCTAGTAATATGAAAGCGCTTATGTTTTGTTTTAAATGAATGTAAAGAGGCTTTGCTGATAGAGCCTGGAGTGCAGAAATTCTTTTTGCTGAAGTAATAGCTACTAGGATCATTTTCCAAAAAGGGTACTTCAAATTACATTTGTCTGTCCATTCAAAGGGTTTTTGAATTAAACCCTGAAGGACCACAGCAAGGTCCCAAGGAGGTGAAGGATCCTTTATTGGGACTCTGAGGAGAAAAATACCTTTCGTGAAGGTGGACGAAGCTGGAGAAAAGGATTTGTTTCCAGAATGGAAATTTGAAATTGCTGCCAACTGAAGTTTAATTGTAGAAAAACTAGATTCTTCTTTAAAACCATTTGTTAGAAAAAGAAGAGTGGCTGAAGTTTGTACTGAAAAGGGGTAGATATTTTGGTTAGAGGCCCAAATAGAAAATCGTTTCCATTTGCTGCTTGTAGTCTTTCTTGGTAGAAGCTTTTTGGGAGGCCAAGGTAATATCACGAACTGGTGAAGAAAACCTGGACTGTGTAACTATTACTGGAAGCTGAGTCAGCAGACATGTTGGATAGATTAGATATTAAGACTAGAGGATGCTTCATGCTCGCCAAATGATCTGTAAAAATCAGTGCATACCAAGGGTATATATTCCCCATTCCGAAGGATGGATGGGCCTCCTTGAGATTGATTACATGCATATATCTGCAATGTATAGATCTGCGGTTAGCTTGAAGGTGTGGAGAGTAGGGAGCTGAATTCTCGATTGGCAAAATGAGATCCTGAGTGGGTTCCAGTATCCATGGAGGATGTCGCATGTTAGACTGTAAGAAGGGGAACTATATTTGCAGAGGCCAAAAGTGGGGCAGTGAGGATGACTGAGCTCTTCAGCCTGCTTGCTTTTTGTAAGAACTTTCAATCTGAGGAAGAGGAGGGTAGGCATACAGGAGATCCGGGGGCCGATCGTGAATCGGAGCATCACTCGGTGTCTCTCCTGGAGTGAAGTACTTGCTGCACTTTTTGTTGAGAGATGAGGCAAATAGGTCACAGCAAGGCTGGCCCCAGTGGCTAAAGATCATATTTGCTACTGATTGCGAGAGACCACTCGTGAGGCATCACAGTGGATCTGCTGTGCCTGTTTGCTAAAGTGTTGGTTTTCCCCAGATGTGCATTGCAGTGAGAAAGTGGTTTGAAGCGATTGCCCATTCCCAAACCATCGTGGCCTCTCTGCACAGTGGACAAGATCAAGTTCCTCCTTGCTTGTTGATGTATCGAACTACCAATATGTTTCCTTGAATTGCATTAGTCCCCAGAGGGAGAATGTTTTGAAACGCTTGCTGTGCTAGGACTGCTGTCATCTCTAGGATGAGGATGTTGATGTACAACTTTGTCTCCAGAGGAGACCATGTGCCTTGGAGCATCTTTCTCAAGAAATGTCCCCCTGCCCCAGTTGGGAAGCGTCTGTGGTCACTGGGGCAACTGGGGGGCGGAAGGGTGAATGCTTTGCCCAGAAGTCAGTCATCGGACTGAATCCAAAAACGAATATGATGATTGCAGATTGGAATGAGTTTTATAGGAAATGATAGGGGCTGATAAGGCATGGACCCCTGTACTTCCAAGGTCCATTGAAGAATTTGCATAAAGAATCATACTAGTGGGACCAGAAGTATGGCAGCTGACATCGACCCCAGAGTATGTAGTAGTAATCTTGCCAGAGGAGGTAAATGCTAGAGTATAGACCGAACCTAATGTCTCGAAAATGAGATGTGATGGAAAGGTCAGGAAGCCCACCTGAGTTGCAGCATTCCAGAGATCCCTATGAATGTCAGGGTCTGAACTGGGACTAGGTTTGGCATGGCATGGTTTATTGAAATGTCTAAAGTGTTGAAAACATGGAGCAATTGGTCTCTGGCTTGTAAGTTGATGCTTGGATGGAACAGTGAGGAGCCAGTTGTCGAGATATGGAAACCCCTGGAATCCCTTGTCTCAAGTGACCTGACACGACTGCCACGCATTTGGTAAACACCCTGGGGGAATGTGGTCAGTCCAAACGACAGTGCTCTGAGTTGGTAATAGGCTCCCAGCTGAAATTGTAATGGTTTTCTGGATTGCCTGTCTATTTTTATGTGATAGTAAGTATGTAGCCTGGAGATCTATAGAGCACATCCAATTATCCTTACGCAGAAGAGGCAGTATGGGCTGAACCCTGACCATGTGGAACTATGCCTTTACATACTAGTTCAACTTGCTTAGATCCCAAAAGGATCTTAGGCTCCCTGTTTTCTTTGGCACTATAAAAAGCGCGAGCAAGTTCGAATCCTATATTGGGTGACTTTTTTTTTTTTTTTTTCCTAGCACCTTTTGAACTTCTTGTGCTGCATCCTTCCTCTGACTGGGTGGAGCGTCCATTTCCTCTCTTGAGTAGTAGAAGGGGAGGGAAAATGGTATGAAGTAACCTCTGGATATGATTCTTAGCAGCCATGAATCTTTTGTGATATCTATCCAGGTGTCTGGGTGCAAAGAAAAACTACCCCTGACTGCCTCCAGAGTTGGACAGTGCTTCAGGAGCGCTGATAGGGCCTATTAGAAAAGGTATCTTTAAAGCCTTGGTTCTATGGGCCCCCTCTGCAGGTAGGACAATATCTTCCATTAAAACTTCCGCCTCTGCCTCTAAAGGAATTATCCCTGCGTGAATCCTGGAAAGGTTCCTGAGGGCTTTCGAACCACATCTTACCACTTCATTGGTTTCTAGAGAAGGCCCATTGAGGGGTAGAAAACTTGATTCCAATGGCAGACAGTCTTTCTCTTTTGTTTGCTGTGGCAAAGCATGTCTTTAACTGGTGGCTCGAACAAGGAAGTCCCATCAAAGGGGACATTGACAAAGGACTTCTTAAAGGGCTCTGCAAAATTGCATAGTTGCATCCAGGCATGTTTCCTTATGGCTATAACTGAACCTGCCTGGTCATGAGCTACCTTCCGTTGCATGGGAAATTAGCCTCATCGATGTGTTTGAGATGGCCAGTTGAGGGGGAAGTCTCTCTGAAATCCTCATCAGAAACGGACTGTGAGAGAGTATTTGATAACTCCTTAGTCAAATCTCTCTGCAGCTGAATGAAATGTGCCTAGTAGTTTAGAGACCTCAGTGCAACAGTAGCGAAGGCAAAAGCTCGCTTCCCAAATCTGTCCATCTGTCTAGACTCCCTGTTCAGTGGTTGGACAGAAGAACTCTGTTCAGCTAGCTCCTCCTTGGTGGCTGCCACCACCACTGTATCAACTTGGACCCTTGCTCCAGTGGGGTCTGTCAACAGGAGGGGCCAGAAATTTGTGTGGGTGCTTGGGAAATAGGTTCAACAGTGTCTTGTTTCTTCCAAGCCCTACGGTAGACACAGTCAATCAATTCATCCACTGGGGGGGGTGGGTCAGTCACCCGAGACGTAGATGGTTTGGAGCTGAAAGCCACCAGAAATGCTGATTCTTAGGAGGTGGTTGGGAAAGACCAACCATCCTTCTGTTTGAGGATCTCAAGAATATCTCCAGAGGAGATTTCATCAGGTGATGATCTAGAGAATCCCTCTCCCTCATCAAAATGAGTGTCTTCTGTGAGAGATTGTATGGAAGAGTCTGTCTCTCCTGTTACACGTCCTATTCTGAGGAATCTCCTCCATGGGGTGTTCAAGAGAGGTAAATGAAGAGGGGGAAATTCTTTTAAAAGAACTGTCTGGAGACTTCCTGGAACAGGCTGTCCCTGTGGTATAGGTCTGTTGGGCTCGGAGCCTGGAATCAAAGATGGGAAATGGGTAGGATCTGAGACCAGAAAAAACAGTTCCCTTCCTGTGAAGAGAGAAGGCTCTTCCACCACCTTGAAGGCCGAAGGGCCAGAGGAAATCTCTTCCCTCCACCTGTAAACCAATGCCTCAGAGGAAGGTAAGTTGGGGGCCCCCCCAGATCCGAGCCTCGAGGGAGAATTGGATCTGAGCTGTCCAGGGCTGAGGCTTAGAGAGAAAAGGATGGATCCGACAAAATCAGAGCCAAACCCAACCCCTCTTGGATCTGAGACCAGTAATGATACGAAGGTATCGAAACTGGTCAGGGATACTGTCTGAGTTGAAAGTAGTTTCCTTGGATCCTGCACAGAACCTCTTGGGGATCTCTTATCCTGGGACTCCGAAGCCGCTGGTCAGATCAGAGCAGGAGAGAATGGAGTTAGGACTTAGTAGGTGCACTCACTTACCAAGGAGGCAATGAAGCTGACAGGACTCCCATCTGGATCTGAGCCCTGAAGTTTTTGCATCATTCTATCCACATCTGCCTCTGACAAACTCCTAGAAGACTTGGAAGATGTTGTGGATAAGGGTCTGGAGTGTTTCTTCAGAGTCTGAAAAATTTGGCCTGGCAATGTAGGAGATAATGGCTTAATGGTATACTCCAGAGTACAGCTCCTGTGGGCAGATAGAACTCTTATCCAAGATCTTGGGATCTGATGAGGAGGTAGAAGAAAGTGGAGAAATCACTATCTGAGCCAGTACTGTAGGATTCAAAAAGTGTTTAGGATCTGAAGGAAAGCTCCCGGATTTAGGATCCAAAATGGTCAGATCTGAGATTTTTCGGATCTTCTTAAATTGTTCCGAAGCTTGAGGAAACATCGGTGGAGACCTCCTTTTGGTTTCTGAAGAAAAACTTTGCTGGTTTTAGTGTGGGTTTGAGCCCCAAAAGAAGCAGACAAGACTTTAGTATTAATTTATTGTGCCTGTTGGTTAATGCTCTAGGACTGAAGGTAGAGCATGCTGAACAGGCTGTATTGAGGTGGTCCGGTCCTAAACAATAAATGCACTTCTTGTGGGCCTACGAATTGGGGAAATTATGCCCACAAGAAATGCATTTGTTGAACCCTGTCGGTTTCTTAGACATAGCGGAGATGGCGAACGGAGCCACACAAGCTAACAGTATCCAAAAGAATATGGAAACAGTTATGTACTCACCATAACGATCGATGTATGTGGTCCATCTTGCCTACATTCATTACTGATTGGTTCGGAGCCGAGAATCGGCTCCGACTCGGCCGACTATTTTTCTTTGGCATAAAGTCTCTAATTGGCTGGGCTAACCCGCTATCCCAGGATGCACCTCGCCCCAACCCCCAGATCTTGTTTGCATACATCGCAATCACTCCACATACACAACCCTCACTAAGAGGAATATCGCCAACCAGGGAAAAGGAACAAATAACCAATTTTGAAGGGTCTCTGAGCAATTTTCCTCCAAATCCTTCAGGAAGGGGGCAGGTGGGGAGGGTACATAAGAATGTAGGCGAGATGGACCACATACATCGATAGTTATGGTGAGTAACATAACTAACTGATGTTATGTGGTCCTTTCTCGCCTACATTCATTACTGACAGGACAGCTTCCCTAGCACCTCTAACCCGGGAGGCTCATAGGAAAATACTCCGGAGAACCGTGGAACCAAAGGAAGCCCGGCCTCTAGACGCCATGTCCAGCTTGTAATGAGAGATAAAGGTATGATGAGAAGCCCTGGTGGCCGCTGCACAAATGTCGTCCAAGGAAAGCCTGGCATGATACGCTATCGAAGTAGAGACTGCCGTGGTGGAATGAGCTTTAACTGGGAATGGTAAATTTCTGCCTGCTGATGAGTAAATAAAGGAAATGCAATCTTTAATCCACTTAGAAATTGTACACTTGGAAACAGGGCCACCCATTCTATTCTCTGAGAAGGACAGAAACAATTGATCCGATTTCCTTACATTTTTCGTCCTGTGTAAATAGAATCTCAGTTGTCTGTGCACATCCAATTGATGAAATTTGAACTCTGCTTTGTTGGAGAAGTTTGGAAAGAACACCAGTAACTCAATGGATTGGTGGAGGCTAAACGTGGACGACACCTTAGGAAGGAAGGACAGATTAAGTCTCAAGGATACCCTGTCCTTATGGAAGATCAAATACGGGGGTTTAATGGACAATGCTTTAAGTTCTGATACTCTTCTAACCGAAGTGATGGCAACCAAGAATGCCGTCTTCCAGGATAAGAATTTTAGTTCGCAAGTGGCAGCCGGTTCAAAGGGCGGAGAAGTGATGGCTTGCAACACCAGATTTAAATCCCATGGCATGACGGGTTCTGACACAGGAGGGCAAAGTAACAAGGCTCCTTTCAAAAAGGACTTGCAAAGTTTATGGCCCATAAGAGCGGGCTCGTAGGATACATAGAAGTTAGAAATGGCCGCCAGCTGCACCTTAATGGTCAAGGGAGCGGAGCCCTGTATGAAGAGCATAGCTAAAAAGACTAAGACTGACGATATAGGGGCTGTGAAAGGGTCCAATCCTTGGGCCTGAGCCCAGATGGAAAATCTCTTCCATTTGCTGGAGTAAATTCTTCTGGTGGAGGACTTGAGACAACGCTAGGATATGCACCACCTCAGGTGAAAGGGAATGTAGTCTAACTAATGATGGAAGTGGAGCAGCCAGGCTGTCAACCTGAGGGACTGTAGGGAGGGGTGGGACTGTCCCGACATGAGTCAATAGGTTTGGCACTGGATCCAGAGTCCAAAGACCATCCACTGTGTACTGCTGAAGAAAGGGGAACCAGACTTGGCGGGGCCAGTGTGGGGCAATTAGAATCATCTTGCTTTCCAAGTATATGGCTTTCTGAATCACTCTTGGTAACAGAGGAAACTGAGGAAAGGCATAGAGCAGACTGGGAGGCTAACCGTGGACTAGTGCGTCCCTGGGTGACTCCCCCTGTGGGGGGGATCAGGGTGAAGTAGTTGCTGCATTTGGCATTGAGAGGACTGGCAAAGAGATTGCAGCAAGGCAGACCCCACCTGCTGAAGATCCGAGTCGCAATTTGGTTGTTCAGAGACCACTCGTAAGGCATCAGAATAGCTCTGCTTATCCTGTCTGCTATCACTTTGGACTTTCCTGGAATGTGCGTTGCCCCTAGAAACCGTTGGGAAGACACTTATGGCTTCTTTGCAAAGGGGGTAAGACTTGGTTCCTCCTTGCTTGTTCAGGTACCACACAACTGACATGCTATCAGAGTGAATTGCAATCATTCCCTGGGGAAGAGAGCTCTGGAGTGCTTGCAACGCTAATAGCACCGCTCTCATCTCTAGGACTTTGATGTGCAAGTGTACCTCGTGATCCTGCCACGTGCCTTGGACCATTCTGCCCAGATAATGACCCCCCACCCTATCTGGGAAGCGTCCGTGTTCACTGTGGCAGCAGGAGACAAAGGAACTAGATTCCTCCCTTTGTTCAGGTTGGAGGAACATAGCCACCAACTGAGATCCTGTCTGCATTGTTCCGTGAGGAGAATTGGATGAGAGAGGGAATTTTTGAAAGCACCACTGGGCTGAAAGGAGCCACTGGAGGATCTGCATGTGTAGCCTGGCTAAGGGCACTTGCATGATGGTAGCCGCCATGGATCCTAATAGCTGAACTAACCTGGCTTGGACCTTCTTGAGGGACAACAAAGCTTGAACTTGAGATTGCAGCACTCTTATCTTTTCTAGAGGTAGAAAGGCCCTCATTTGAAGAGAGTCTAGCTCTGCGCCTATAAATGCAACACGCTGTGAGGGCAGCAAGGCAGATTTTTCCCAGTTTAATGTAATTCCTAGCCTTTGGCAAAGGGTTATGGTAGCCTCCCTGGCTCGAATGGAGATGCCTGGTGGGGGCGGTAAGGAGACTATCGTCCAGGTAAGGGAATGGTGTAACCTCCAGTAATTATTCGAAGCACTCATCGATCCTGGGCGATGATCTCCCAGGCTTGAGGATGCCTCTAAAAACTGCCCCCGACTGGCTCTGGAATAGCACAGTTGGGCAATCCCTCAGGGATGCTGATAGGAAGATCCGCGAAAGGAGTTACGGTCTCCCAAATTGCGGGGGCCTCCTCTGCCCCTAGGAAGGAGTCTTCCAGAGTAATTCCCCCCTCCTCTGCCTCTGGAGGGGGGGCTCACCATAAGTGGCGGGGAAAGACTTTTTTGGGACTTCTTGAACCACATCTTCCCTCTCTGAGCCTTGGGATAAGCCCTAGAGGGAAGAGAAAAACAGGCCCCTACGGCAGATAAGGTCTTACCCTCCTGCTCACATCTGATGAGTGTCTTTCACTTTGGGTCTGAAAAGAGAGGACCCATTGAAGGGAGCATCAGTGAAGGAAGACTTGAAGGCCTCCACGTAGTGACATAGGCGCATCCAGGCTTGCCTCCTAAGAGCCAAACCTGACTAGCTGCCTTACTCGCCCCCTCGGCTGCATAAGATATGAGCCTCATGGACGAGTTGACAATGGAACCAAGGGTAGACAACTGGGCGTTAAGTCTGCGCTACCGCCTCAGGCATGTTACCCATCAAGGTATCTCCCAACTCTGAGGAGATCTCTCTGGAGCTGAGTAAAGTGACAAAGGTAATTCAGCGACCGCAGTGTAAAGGTCGCTGAAGACAGGGTACGCTTCCCATACCGATCCATACTCCTGGACTCCTTGTTAGGAGGCTGGACGGAAGAAGCCTCTGCAGCTTCCTGCTGAGTGGCTGATGCCACCACCATGGCATCTACGGGGACTCCTTTTGTCAGAAACTCTTTCCCTGGGGGAGCAGACAGGAACTTATTCGGACTGGGCACAGATTCCATGGAATCAGGGTGCTCCCACACCCTTAGACAAACCAGGTCCAGGAGTTCATCGAAGGGTTGAGACGCCCAGGAGGCGGAAGGTTGAGCTTCGAAGGCCTTGAGGAATACAGACTCCTCCTCAGACGGGGACTTGGAAGGCCAGACGCCTCTCTGCCTCAATATCTCCAGGATGTTGGAGAAAGAGACATAATCGGAGGACGACTTAGGGGACCTCTCTGCATCCTCGAGGTCGGTATCAGAGGTGATGGACTCGTCTTAGGAATCTATGTGCTTCCTCTTGCACAACTTCTTCCTGGGAGGCTCCTCAGGCACAGACTCTGAGGGGCCCTCAAAGTTGGGGACCACTCATGGGGGTGTCCTCAGGCCTTTGAGCTCCGCTGCCCATGGATAGGAGGCATCAGAGGCTCTAGCCGGGGTGTATGGGGACGGAGTGACCGATCCAAGTGATGTCACCGACTACCTGGCCAGTGCACTCCTCATGGCCACCAAGGTGGGCCCCCCCGAATCAGAGGACTGACCCATCTCCGAGACCACAACCGAGGTCTGGGTCCCCCTAGTCGAAGCCCCGAGAAGGAGATTCTGAGCCGACAGAAGTCCCGATGCATCCCCCTCGGGCCCGACCGAGGAAACCAGAGTGCCGAAACCAGATGACTGAACCAAAATGGTTGGAGCAGACGTCTGCTCCGATAAACCTGCTAGGGGTATCGGAGCCGGCGCAAGGACATCACTCGGTGCTGAGCACTCTGGCTCCGACACAGAGAGGTGCTTGGAGGAGGAATCTTCTGTACCGACAAGGGGGCAGGCTCCGGAGCCGACTAGGTCGGAGCAGAAAACAATTTGGCTAACACCGGCGACTGAAGGAGCCTCTGGACCACCCTATCCACATCCAAATCAGACAACCTCGAGGATTTGGAGGAAACTGAAGGAGATTGGGATCTCCTACCTATGGACTCCTGCCTAACACTGGGTGACCGGCTCCGAATTGGCTCCAAAAAGATCTGAGCCGAGGTAAACTCCAGTACCACATATACCTCCTGTGGCCCCGAGGACAATGGAGCCGAGGAGGTGGTATCCAAAACGCAGAGCTTGTCCTGCGGCTCCGAAGCCAAAGGAACCGAGGAGGTAGTCACTACTTTCAAAATCTTCTCCGGGGGCTCTGAAGAACTAGATGGAGCCAGAGATCTTTCCTTAGTTCTGGTAGATTTAGACTTGCCAGTAGAAGCAGGAGACTCTAGATCCTCTTCAAATGCGGACTTAACTAGGCCCTTCAAAATCAGTTTATTTTTCTTTTCCTGCAGCACCCTAGAGCTAAAGGAATGGCAGACGCTGCATGATTCTTGTAGGTGAATCGCACGAAGGTAATAAATACAGATGGCATGCCCATCTGTAATCGACATTTTGTAAGCACATTTAGAGCATTTCTTTAAACCCAGAGGGTTTATGCTCCTTCGACATGTCAGACAAAAACCAAACACTCAACAACTAACAGTAGGAAGGAGGGAAACTCTACTGGACACAGGAACTCTAACTTAAACGTTCCCTAGGGAAGAGTAAAACGACAAAATCAAACTACAGGACGATTTACGACGCAGAGGACTAGGTCTCTCTAAATTAAACGGGCCTAGCCCGCCAAACACCAGGGAAACCACACACACACTCCAAAAACTAAACCGAACAGGCTCAAACACACACAAAACACAATATAGCTATGAAAATAGGGTTCTGAAGAAGTCTGCGATGTTGTAGATGAAAGCTCTCAACTTTATTTTATGATAAAACTTCAAATCATTTAATAGTGTATTAGTCCGAGCCATTTCTCTCTTGCTCTTTATTTTACATAGCAGACGGTTGTTTGCCGTTCTTTCATTCTGTTCTTTTTTATATAAAGAAGTACAAAATCTTTAGAATGTTAAGTAAAAGTGTACTTGGCCACAGCCAAGCGCGAGACCACGTCCTAACTCAACAAGCGGCAAACGAGATCTGGGGGTTGGGGTGAGGTGCATCCTGGGTTACCGGGTTAGCCTAGCCAATTAGAGACTTCGTGCTAGAGAAAAATAGTTGGCGGAGTTGGAGCCGATTCTTGGCTCCGAACCAGTCAGTATTGAGTGTAGGCGAGATAGGACCACATAACATTTAAATGTTAACTGTGCTATGTTACAGCTACCTAAAATGTAAAGAAAAATATACCAAGAATGATATTTGACAAACTACTGAAGTAGAAGCAAGAAGATTCAGGACAAGAATACAACTCATAATGCCAGTGAAAGCTAAGAAAGAGGGAAAAGGAATGTAAAAGGGTATAGGAGGAATAGAAAAATTGAAGACTAGAAGGACTATACAAAAGTGTTTGATTCAAAATTGTTTACAGCTCGAGCGGAGAACCTACGTCTAATAACAATGGTGGCAAACACGATCTGGGATGTTGGCAATGGAGCAGAGCATTATGAGTAGAGGGAAGAGCTCGAGAGCTGTATCCAAAGTACATTGTATTTGACTGGGTCAGATTTGAGCCTATTGCTGAGGAAGAATGAAAAGGACATCAGGTCAAAACATTTCTGGCAAGAATTCAACAAACTTGACAAACTTTTCCCAAACAAATTATCCAGTGCAGGTTACAGACCCTACCCATCTGGCAGTTTTACACTGCGACTTCCTTGGAGAAGCCTCAGTCCTTCCCAGATCCTCTACCTATAGTGCAGCTACATAACAAAGACAGCCTAATCCCCCAATTTAATTCTGCTACTTTACTTCTCAAAAATCACCTCTAAGCAACTTTAATCCTATTTGGATAGATTCATACAGACTTAACTGGACCTGGCAACATATGCCTTTGGCACTTGTGCCACTGCAGAAATTTCATCACCAGCCCTCTTAAAACATATTTATTTTTGCCTTGCCACCATTTGTCTGCTATCCATTTTGAAATCATCTTTTGTCAAACCAATAACAAAAGAAACCAAGCGCTTTTTTTTTTTGTAGTCATCTTCAGCTCATCTCCATCCTACCCACCATTGGTAAAATCCTTGAAAGAATCGTATGTAACCAGCTTACTAGTTACACCTACAAAAATAATATCTATTCTCCAAGCAGCAGTGATTCTGGGATGGTAGGAACACAATGACTGCTCTATGGACCCAGTCTAGTAACATCTTCACTAATATAGATGAACAAAATCTTAACTGGAGCTTGTCTGTTCATTGACTTAATCTGTGCTTTTGACATGGTCAACCATCCAAGTCTTCTACTTAATCTGTCAGTGTGGTTAGCACCGTCACTGTGTGATCCAAAGACTTTGTCCAGTCGTTCATTTTGGGTAAAGTTAGGACCTAGTCTTTCCAGTACTTTCTCATTCCCTCTCTAGTCCCACAGGGCTCCATTTTAGCATAACTTCTATTCTCAGTCTTCATTAACATATTCACTGTACTGTCCCCATTTGTTACTACTGCTGCTTTATGCAAGTGAGATGATCATCTATAGGTCTGATCTCTCCCATCATGAATTGAATCTAGTCTTCAAAAGGACCTTCAGCTACAGTACTGGCCAAATTTCAGTAGACTACTCCGTGCCAAAAAGTCGGGTTGGAATCGATAAAAGACCATCCAAATCCCACCAGTCCTTTAATATGCTTGTCTGTGATAGCAGTCTTGTTAAATCCAGCACCTTATTTGAGGATCTGGCTAGACCAATCACTGAACATCTGCATCCACATAGAGTAGTTGAGAGCCAAGATCAACAGTTTAGCCATCTTGTCCAACAGAATATCTCAGTTCCTCTGACATCCAGCAAGGGCTGCTATAGGAGAAAGCGTTCTACTTGCCCAGCTTAAAGTATGGTCTCCCTATGTTTGCCTCAGCTTCTGTCAAAACACTGCCACTCTTCAGACACTCTCCAATAAAATGTTGATTTCATAGCTAACCCACCATAGAATGAACGCCACTGCTTTAGTAATTCAATGGGTAAGTGGCTTCCAGTACAGGCCAGATTAGATCATCTTCTTGGTTCCTTCTCTTAAACTTTATCAAGCTTGACTCTCCCTCCCCTCCATCTCTTCTAAACTTTTACTGCCAGTCAGATTTAAAACCTAAGAAGTCTAGCCAGATCTGGCCCCTCCCTACAACCCCTTTCTCTAACTGCACTGTCTTATAGATTGCTTATCTGTACTGGCCCCAAAACTGTCAGCCACTTCTTTCTGGTTTAACGGATCACACTACTTCCTGTTCAGCACACAGTTCAAATAATACTAATTCATTTTGAATGCAACTGTCCCTCTAAAAGACAATGTCACATAAACCAATGTGTCTAACTGCATAGCACCTTTATCTCCAATATACCTGATTAACTCAGTCATCCTAAACTGTCTTGGCTTACCACACTATTACTGCTCCAAACCCTTACACATTATCTAATCTTCTCTTTCATCCTACATTTCTGTCAGATTTCCTAACCAAGCAACTAATACCCATATATCCAGCATTAATTATTTTTTTCCTTTTCTATTCCAGTTTTGTAACTGTACAGATATTTGATTTATTAGATATTCTATGTATATAATTTGTCAGATTGTCTGTGCTTACTCCTAAATAAAAGTTATTGTTTGTATATTGCACAGTGTTTTGTTACATTATGATGTAACCCGGGCTGAGCCTATGTATTGGTCATTGTTTGAGCAGTGTTGTACCTTGTTAAATGTAAATAAATTACAATGGATTTCTTCTCTTCTGACCAGTCTGAGGTTTCAGATAAATATTCAGAAATTCTCCTTGACCCTGTCATACAGGATTGCCTTTCTAGGATATCTTGTAGACATCCTACAACACAAGGCTTTTTTGACATAGGAGAAGGTGGATTTTTATCTGGAAACTTTCTTGAAGTTTTCAACTTGTACTCTGGCTGAAGTTTGGGACTATCTCAGGATCCTTGGGTTCATGGCATCTATGATTGATTCTTAATGGTTCTCCTTGTTAAGTTGCGCATGAGAAAGATTCAGTGGTTGCGCATGAGAAAGATTCAGTGGTTGCGCATGAGAAAGATTCAGTGGTTGCGCATGAGAAAGATTCAGTGGTTGCGCATGAGAAAGATTCAGTGGTTGCGCATGAGAAAGATTCAGTGGTTGCGCATGAGAAAGATTCAGTGGTTGCGCATGAGAAAGATTCAGTGGTTGCGCATGAGAAAGATTCAGTGGTTGCGCATGAGAAAGATTCAGTGGTTGCGCATGAGAAAGATTCAGTGGTTGCGCATGAGAAAGATTCAGTGGTTGCGCATGAGAAAGATTCAGTGGTTGCGCATGAGAAAGATTCAGTGGTTGCGCATGAGAAAGATTCAGTGGTTGCGCATGAGAAAGATTCAGTGGTTGCGCATGAGAAAGATTCAGTGGTTGCGCATGAGAAAGATTCAGTGGTTGCGCATGAGAAAGATTCAGTGGTTGCGCATGAGAAAGATTCAGTGGTTGCGCATGAGAAAGATTCAGTGGTTGCGCATGAGAAAGATTCAGTGGTTGCGCATGAGAAAGATTCAGTGGTTGCGCATGAGAAAGATTCAGTGGTTGCGCATGAGAAAGATTCAGTGGTTGCGCATGAGAAAGATTCAGTGGTTGCGCATGAGAAAGATTCAGTGGTTGCGCATGAGAAAGATTCAGTGGTTGCGCATGAGAAAGATTCAGTGGTTGCGCATGAGAAAGATTCAGTGGTTGCGCATGAGAAAGATGCTGTGGAATTTCAAATTCCAGTCTTGGGCTTTGTAAAAAGGAACTGCATTGACGGAAACTACAAATTCAGACACATTTGGGTCTTTCCTTTTCTTCACCTCCAAACAATTCTCTTACTATGGCCGCCTCACATTTCGTTATGAGGGGGCAACTTTCATGTGGGTAATTTTCAAAAGTAAGGAACCGAAGCACATTAATATCAGATGTTAGCGGTGATCCATGCCTTAAAATCTCTATTCTCTGCTCACAAGGACCTGTTTGTGTAATTAGACAACACCACAGAGATGTGATTCATCAAGCAAGGGCTGCCAGGTTGCACCCTCTGTTGAGGACAGCATTGATGGCTTGGGAGGTAGCTGTCTCGCACTCCCTAATCCTTCAAGCATCCTGCATTCCATCATAGCAAAACATAGTGTCACACATGCTGAACAGGACCAGGACAAATCTTTGTGAATGGAAATTGACAGAGGTCTTCCAGAAATTGAACTATTTGTGAGGAAGACCAAGTAGATTTGTTTCTCTCCTTTCAAAATGGACACCTAAACAAATCTTGTACCAGGGTTCCTTGCAAAAAATGTCGGGAAAACTGATTAATTTTTATTCATGTGGACTGGAATTTTCCTTTATGCACTTCCACCAATTTCCATGGTAAAAAATTCAGACAGACTTTCCAGAAACAATCGTGATGACTCTCTTTTGGCTCAGGCATCATTGGTTCGCCCTTCTTTTGGAATTGTCCAAGAGTAATTGCTAAAAAAGCTTCCCCTTTCTTGTGTGAGCAGGTCCAGTTTGTGAGGGGATTTGATACACCCCAGTCTCAAACATCTTCAGCTAACCGCCTGGATGATTTAATTCCAATTCCTTTTAGGTACCTCTTTACAGAGGACTTGTGGCAGGTACTAAAGGAGTCAAGAAAACTTTCTACTAGAAAATCTACTATTGAAAAGTGGAAAAAATGTTCTTGTTTGTGCCTAGCCAGTAATTTGGGGTTATACTAGTGGTGCTTTAAATATTTATGAAAGTCACTAGCCTCTGGCCTTTCATATTTATGTATCAGAGTGCATTCTGTGGCCATTTCATCTGCCCATTGGTCCTCTGCCTTCTGTTTGTGGTTACATTAAACAGTGTCTTTAATAGAGTTGTACACCTGAGACCTTTCCATAACCAGCTGCTCTGGAAAAATTTGCCATGCTGAAATTTGAACCTGTATGTCTAGCAGATTTAGGGTTCATTCCATGGAAAACTGTTATGATGTGTCCTTCATTCCTCCTCAAGATAGGGTCTCTGATCTGACCCTTAGATCTCTCTCTGCCACATTTCAGACTTGGATCTGACCCTCAAGCTCCTCCCTCATACCCACAATACCTTTCATCCGCCCAACTACCTCAAATCTCATTTGCTGCTCCAGCGAGTCCGACACGGATTCTGTTCCTGTCAAGCTTGGTAGCTTTTTGGGTACTTTAATCCTCGATTTTATAAGTGTGTGTTTTTATGTTTGTGTGTGTGTGCGTGCACCTTTCTCTGCCTTTCAGCCTATATATATATATAAAAAAAAAAAATTGAAACTCAACTTTAACCTTAGATCATAGCTCTCAACCTTCCATGTTCAAAATGAGTAACACTAGCCCTCAAAATGTGGAACAAATGGGCAAAATGTGGAACACATACTAATGGTTTACTAACAACTTCAATTAGTAAGGTCATAGGTTAGATTTCACTTAAAAAAAAAATTCCCAACACTGAATGTGTGAGTCTTTCAATGTGGAACTTTGAGTAACTTCAAGGAACATGAACTTTATAAGACCCCAAATGAGGTACGTTCCTCGTAATGAGGTACACTTGAGAGGTATGCCTTAGATTCAGTAGACTAGTTTGTCTTTCTCTACTGAGTTTATCTTGGTCTCGTTTAAAAAGTTTAGTGATTGTTAGACTTGTTTATGTCTTAGAAAACCAAAAACAAGTATCCGGGTAATGGTTCAGCTCCAAATACACGTAATAAATATAAAAAAAAAGAAAAATGGTGCAGAGCCAACACAGCTGTAAAAAAAGCTGAGTATAAGACCTGACTTCAATGAGAAAGTGAGATTACTTTGTACAGTATTAGAACTTGTTCTAGAGAATGTTTGTGTTTAATGATGAATTTTTTCTTAAGTTGGCATAGCTGTGGGCATGGCTTGTGCCAATAGCTATGCCAGCTTGACTTTAATACAGTGGGAAACTATGCATATACTTAAAGGGAATGTATATAGTAAGTTCATAATATGGTACAAGCGCTTTGTGGATGATATGTTTCTTTTATGGGGAGATCCACAAGTATTGGATGAGTTAATTGAATATCTTCATACAACAACAACTTTTTTAAGATTTACATACAAGTATTCCAAGTTAAAAATAGATTTTTTTTAAATGCAACAGTGAAAAATCAGAGCTAACTAATATAGAGACAAGTTTATATAGAAAACCAAGTAGGAAAACTTGTTTGCAACATAAAAATAGTATGCACCCTAGACACTTCAGTAAAAACGTGATGAAAGGGCAGTTCCTCGGAATTGAGGTTACACAGCAATGAAAGGCAACTGAATAATGCTATTAGGTCATTAAAAGAAGAATTTTTAGCCCATAGATGTAATGAGCAAGAGATAGGTGTATTAAAAGTGTAAAAAGAGAGAGAGGTGTATTAAAAGTGTAAAAAGGGAGAGAAGTGGTAAAGGTAGAAAATATTTTGCAGAACAAGTGGGACAGCAGAATGAGCAAAGCAATTTTAATAGAGATAACACTTAGAATTTCATTGTCCTATCCCAGTGATATTGTTTTTTTGTGATATAAAGAAAAAAAAATATTTTAACAGCTATAGAGGAGTTAAAAGATGTTATTGGCGACATACCAAGTTTTTTATTTAGAAATAAATCTCTTAGAAAACCTTTGTTATAAATCTTATAGACGGAGAAAAGGAAATGAGTCTTGTAGAACAGGAACACGTGTGTAGGAATTGCACTGCTTGCGGTCGTATATATACAGAAACTTCTTTTACTCACCCACAGCTCAAAGTTAAAATAGAGCTTGAATTTTATGCAGGCTGTAGAACTAGAAATATAGTTTACTTTAGCTTCTGTCAGATTTGTTATGCGTTTTATATAGGTAAAACTAATTTGTTTTTTGAAAGATATAATTTTAGAACATTGTAGAGATATTAGAAATAGCAGACACCAGTGCATTAGCTCAACATGTAAATAAGGAAGATGGCGTCATATTTGTTTTTTGTATTAGAAGTAATAGAGGAAGGTGTAAGAGGTGGTGATTTAAAGAAATATAACAAACTGCAGAACAAAAATGGATTTTATATTTTAGTGCTGATAAACCACCCGGTATAAACAATGTTATTTCACTTAAACCCTTCCTTAAAGCAAAGCAATGTGTTTTTAATTGAACATAAGGATATATTTATATGAGTTTTGTATTGCATGTAGGCAGAGTTTTTAAAGTAATGTTTTCATTGGTGGTTTGTAAGCTGATTGGTTCGTGAGTTATTTAAATGAGTGGCTTTTTATGAATGTAGTAGTCCGATGAAGCGATTTGGTTATCGCAGAAGTGCTCACTCTTAAGTTATGTTTTAATAAATTGTGTTACTTGCTACAGCTGTGTTGACTCAGCACCATTTTTTTTATATAATTGTTTATATCGTACCTTTCTTGTTTCTTGATTTTGGCGGATTTTGCTCTGTTTGTATGGCTGACAAAACTGGTTCCCGACTTCAAACTCTGCACTTCTTGTGGGCATAAAATCCCCAATCAGGATGCCCACAAGGAGTGCCTGGGCAACAACCATCTCAAAGTTGATTGTTCTGTGTGTGCTGCTTTTAATCCTCGAGCCGTAGAGGACAGACTGAATAAACTTATTCTTATGGGCCTTCTTTCCTTCTCAGCTTTGGAGGCTCAGACCTCTTCTTCCTTTGTTTCTTCTTGTGCTTTTGCTTTGAAGGAGTCCAAAAAGAGATTCCTCCTGCCTCTCTGAGGGACACACTTGAGCATGAGAAGGCCAATAAGTCTACAGATCAGACTCCTTTAGATCCCCAGAGGTCTGCTCCCTTACGGGATCCTACAGCTTCCTCAGATTCAAGGGAGGTTATCACCATCTCTGACACCTTCGTTGGCTCCTATTTCAGATCCTATTTCTTGGATCCTAGGACCTTGAAGTCCCCGACTCTAACCTCCAGATCCTTGTCTGCTTCCTTTAGGTCCTCAAAAAGCTGGTCCAAGGTGGACATGGATAGGATGATGTTTCTTAAGGCCCAGATCAAGATGGGGGTAGTCTTGGCTCCATCCCCAGTCAGATCCATGAGCTACCCAGGTCACCCTATCAGGACTCGTTCTCTGATCTGTGCCCCGGCTTTGGAACACAGGGATTCGGGACTGCTGTGCATGTCAGACTGTGCACAGAGGAAGCTCCCCCCTCAATGCTAAAAAATGCCCTTGGCAAGTCCTGTTAAGCTGTTCCGCTTTTTCGGAGCGGAGTGAGTCTCTGAGCTGTGGTGTTGGTGCCAGGTCTGGGGGACTGGGATTGGATCTGTCCTTCTCGGAGCTGTCCCTTCCCTTAGGTGCATTGGCATTCTATAGCTCTGGTCCAGTCCCTTCTGGAAGCCATGGATTTGGTGCAAGTTCTGGCTGTTTTTCTTGATGGTTTCGGCTCCAGGGAACTGGATAAGGCTTCACCTGGTCCTTCTGCCTTTTGGGTCATGGTCTTCTCCTGGGTTGGAGATTTGACCGTATAAGTTCCTCAATCTGTCAGTGTACCTCCATTGGATCCAGGCCTTGCTATCTCTCATCCCACCACAAGTCTTCCCATCCCAAGTGGCCTCCAAGATTTCCCTGCTCAGGAGGGATCCCCTTCTGATATTTCTCCAGAATACCCAGCTAAGGAAGTTCCTCGGAAGTGTACATGTAAAGGAGGCATGTAAACTCCTCTCTGGAGTCTTTAACCAAGGATACTGACTTCGATGAGGGGGAAGGATCCCCCTGATCCCCACCTGAAGACATCTCCTTCAGAAACCTATTGGAGATCTTGAATCAGAAAGGTGGGTGGTCTGCCCAGCTTGCTTCCTCTGAGGAGTCATTTCTCTTGGAGGCGTTTGGGATGGGTCCATCTACATCCTGGGTGACCCCCCCCCCCGGGGGCAGATGCCCTGGTAGATTTAATATCTCGCTCTGCATGGAAAGAACTGGACACCATCGATCCCATACACTAGCAGCCCAATAGGTTTTTAGTGCCCCTGCAGACAGGAAACATTGGAGTAAGGGCACAATAGTCAATGCTATCATGGCGATGGCCACCAAGAAAGAGCTGGCAGAAGAAATTGCCACTATCCATCTGCCGGAGTCCAGAGCACTGGACAGAATTGGGAAGTGTTTACGCTTTGGCAACTTTTGCACTGATACTGTTAAAACTATCTAGCTCATTTCCCTCTGCTCCAGAGGGACCTGGTCAAAGAACTGTCAGCATCTGTCATAGTCCTTGAATTTAAGAAAGTTTCTCCCAAGTTGACCACTGTTTCATCTATTGCCAACTCCTCGATGAGGTCACCCGTACCACAGATGGCACCTCGTGAACTTTCAGGACTTTCCCTAAGGAGGCATGCCTGGATGAGGCTATGTGCAGAGTCCTTTTAAGGTGTCATTTGTCAGTGCCCCTTATGATGCCTTCTCCCTTTTTGGTCTGTTAAAGACGCACTTACCCATCGTGAAAAGGATGGGAAGACCCTTTCTACTGTTGGAATCAAGTTTTTCATCTCACCCCCCCCCCCCCCCCACCCCAAAGAGATCCTTCTCCAGGAACCAGTGTAGGGGAAAGAAAATGTGGTTCAGTGAGTACCAAGGGGCTTAAAACCATTGGGTGCTAAGCATGATATTCAGAGCTGCTTATATTCCCTTTTTCCTTCCACTATCGAAATCCAAAAGCCTTCTCGACATGCCACAGTCAGTGATAGCAGGCAGCACAGGAAATTCAATAGCTGTTGCAAAAGTCAGCCAGGAGGTTCCAACTGAACAGAAAGGTTTCGGAACCTACTCCTGCTTCTTTTTAATGCCAAAAGAGACGGGGGCCTAAGACCCATTCTGGATCTCTGCAAGTTAAACGAATACATAAAGGAAAGCATGGTTCTGAATGGTTACGTTTCAGTCCGTTCTGCCACTGCTGCACAATGACAATTGGATGTGTTGTATAGATCTCAAGGACTCATGCTATCGCATCAAAACAGACAGACACTCCAGGAAATGACTGCATTTCTGGCTGGGAGCCAATCACTACCAGTTTAGAGCACTAACCTTTGGACTCACCACAGCCCCCCCCCCCCCGGGTGTTCAAATGCATGGCAGTGGTAGCTGCCCTCCTAGGGCTCAAGGGATTTCAAGTGTTTGTTTCAATATGAGACCTTTGGCTCCTAACCACTCCCACGAAGCATAGACTATTCCAAGCCTGGGATTACTTACTCCAGTTAACGCACTCCCTGGGCATCACCATAAACATGAGCTAGTCCAATCTTATTCCGTTTCAGAATCTAGAGTTCATAGATAAGCAACTCAGTGCAAGTGATCAGATAGCTTCTCTTTCTCTACAGTTAGTAACCATTTTGAGGAATCGGATACAACAGATGTTAGAGCTACAAGCCCGCTCCGCTTGACTGATACTGCAGGTTTTGGGGTCCATGTTTGCAGCCTTCCTGTTAGCTCCCCTAGCCAGGTCCTTCATGCGAGTTCTACAGTGGACACTAGCCAATCAGTAGTCCATCCTATCTCAGCACTTATTCTTTTGCATCAGGATATTGAAAAGTCAGTGGTTAAACAGTTAGAGGACAGCTAGAAATTTCCTTTAGGAGGGCCTCAAGGTGATGAAAGCCTGTATATATTGGAATTTTGAAGCAGCACTAATAAAAGTATGCAGACTAATGTAAAAAGCCTGACAAAAGACATAACTTAGAAATTATTATAAAATTCACCAGACATGAGTTTATACAATAAAATTTTTGAAATTTGGCTCTACTGTGCAGATTTTTTTTAAATACGAGTGAAGTCACATTTACAACAGTGAGTATTGGAAGTAAACCATTTCCATATTAAAGTACTTTTAATGTTATTTCTATTAAATATGTACTAGGAATGTCAATCCCATTAAAACGCAAGATAACATCAACCTAGAATGTCATGGTAGATAAATAAAATAGGAATCGTACAAGTCCTTCCAGTTTCAAAAAAGTTGCATCTGAGGCGTATTTTCTCTCAAGCTGAAGTAACTTGAATATTAAACAGCATGGGCCACCCAGGATCAAAAACAAGAATCGGGCACATATTTCACTTGGAGGCATAGAAATGCAAATAATGTCCACAGGATATAACCGATGCCACACTGATGAGCAGGTTATAACACACAGCCACTTCAAAAACCTGTTGAAAAGCCTTCATGATAACCCTGGGAGACTTTGACAAGAACAGTCTGCGAGAGCAGTGGAGTACAGATTACCTAATGCAGACTAAGTTCTGCCATATTTTGCTTGTCTTTTGCTTCCAAATAGCAGAAAAAATACCAAAGTAATGAGACTGAATTTGCCCTCTTCCAGATGTGTCCTCTAGAAACTTATATTTTATTCCCCTTTTCCTCAACAGCAACATAGCTGTTTTCCGCTTTTGGTTATTGATGACCTACATTCTATAAAGTGTGTTCTGCTGCTGTCATGACATATGATCACTCCCTTATCTTTCCTTTTCTCTAGCAATGCACAGTGTCCATGTAGGTGTGTCTTAACCTTGTCTTTGTAGACAGGAAATACACTGACTCCATTTACTCTCCTCAAAAAAAAAAAAAAAAAAAAAAAAAAAGTTACTGTTTGCCTGCATTTTTTATTTATTTATTTATTTTTTAAGTTCACCCCTCACCCTCCTTTCTTACATTCCTCCTCCTTCTGGATGACTTCCAACCAGGCACCCTTTCTCTTAACCCCCTCACCCCCATTTGCATGTTTATTTCTAGCACACTTCCCTCTTACTTGACCAATTACTGTGAGCCACCCCTTAGCCTTACCTGAAAACATCTTTCCACTTTTCATGAAACTTCCCACCACTGCCAGAGTCACTTGTGCCCTTTATTATTCTTCAGGTTGTCCATCTATTTTGAAAGCGCTTTCTTCACTTGATCTTTGCTGCATGCTTATTTGCTATATTCTCAGATTGTGGCTCTACAGTAACCGTGACACCATAACGTATTGATTGCGTTCTATAGTTTTTAAGAACAATCTGTGATTAAACACAATGTTACACATTTGAACTACAGTCTAGACGCTCTTCTTTAAGTAAACATGCTCACTGCTGGTATTACCTAAAAAATGGCACTGAGGTGTTGTACAGTATGGTGTTAGAATAGTTTGTTTGTCTTTTCGGCTTTTTCCTGGTAAGGGGTCGCCACAGCGGAACTCCAGTCCGCTAATGATTGGCAGTAGATTGTTACGAAACGCCGAAGTGCCAGCTCGACGCCCAACCTTCAATGAAGGCATGCCCATTTACGCACGCATGTCTTTAGAACGCTACCCAACCGCGGGGAGGACAGTACATTTTATATAATTACAGGCAGCAGTTCAGTAAATGGCCCTCAAGTTGCTTCCTTTCCTGCAATGTGGTCAGTCAGTTGTCATCTTTGCCACTCCTTTCACCACTTTCACCATCATTTGTAAGCTTGATCATGTGTTTACTATTCATTAGTATTTATCCAAGCCATCCAGCAGCTCTGCATTAAGTAGAGCGAGGTGGTTATATTTGACATGTCCAGTATGAAACATTGTCCTCTTCTGCACATATAAACCCTGATATAATTCAAGCAGTATTTCCTTTTTCATTGTACAGGTTTTCTACTGCTGCTGTGCCTCAGTGCATTCCTGTACATGTATCCTTAGGCCTCCATCAACTTCACTAATTGAATATAGGTTAATAGGTTGGTACTAGGCTATCGGCCCTAGGGCCTATACAAGCCTAGCCATAACAATTCTCTGGATATTTCTTCCCACAATATTTACTTCCCTGGACCCCTGTCTAGCAGGGCGACTGACGTGATCTCCGGGGTGAATTTCATGTTCTCAAGAAAGGGATGATCAGCAAGGTCTGTAGAATACTACATTACTGTAAGAATCAGAGGAGATTAAAAAAGATTTGGGAAGGAAGAGCAGAAAGCCCAATTATAAAAGAAAAATGTGAGGAAATCTGTAATGCCTCTAGGTATGCTATGAAACCCTGAATATTTATGATTGTGTTGGAATATCTAAATGTGTAATTTTATAATCTACATGGACTTCCCTTCATGTGGGGAATAGCTATTGGAAATTTAAAGAGTCCAAGATGAAATTGGGAATGCTTTTTCTAGGAGTGTGGAGTTAATTACGTTAAGGACTCCTTGCAAAATATCCTGTCACTTTTTGGTTGAACATGTTAAGTAAGAAGTGGATGCTCCTGAGTTGTTGAGATTTAGAAATGTGAAAGTACAGTAAGCCATTAATTTAAAGCTAGTTATAGGCAAAAAAAGACAAGTGTAAATCAAAAATTAAATTAGTAGTAAATGAAGTACTGAATATAGTAAAGGAAAAATGTCTTGAGGTTGGGAAGTACATTTCATAAAAATGGTGAATTTGGGAACATATAAAAGTGGTCAAATGGATGCTTAAAGAAGGCAGGATAGGAGAAATTAAAAAAATAGTATGTTTTATGCGAGTAAACAGAATTGTGATGCAGCTTGTATTTATAATGGATGTACAAGGTAAAGGAATGTTTTTTTTTTTGAGATTTTGCTCTCTTTCAATGTAACTTATTCATGTGATCTCACTTAATCAATGTGATAAAGTTGAAAAAAGAGCAAGAAGACTTTGTGACTATGCATATGAAACAGTATAAATCTTCACTTATTGAAAAAGTCAGAACTAAGTTTAAGTTTATGGAATATTCAGAGGAATCAAGTGTAAAGATATCAGGAGCCAGCCACCACAGTTGGGATCTCTGCACAGGCTGTTGTACAGCTGACTACACTATCTGGATTCAATCTGTGGTGCTTTGGATCTGACACCCACTGATTCTAAAGGCTTTAGCTCAGCTTGACTCCACCTTCCTTACCCATAACTCCCCAATCCTCCATCAACCTGTGGCTACACAGTGTTTCGTTTTTTTTCTTGAGATTCTTGCTAGAGGTGGTGAGATTTCCTTTTCCCTTCCCTTTTTTGTGCAAAGTCCTTTTGAGTTGGTTTTAGATAGTTTTATAGGTAGTTTCTAGATTAGGTGGCTAGACCCCTTTTTCACTGTGTCCTTCTCACCTTCTTCCCCTGTTGTAAATCGGCTTTTCTTGTGTGTGTGTGTGTGTGTGTGTGTGTGTGTGTGTGTGTGTGTGTGTGTGTGTGTGTGTGTGTGTGTTTTAGTATTACTATGGACAAGGGGTTTAAAAAGTGCATCTTTTAAAGCACAAACTGCCCTCACAGGATGCACACCTGAAATATGTTTATTGCCTTAGTCCAGAGGGTTTAAACTTGGGTTGGTCTATCTACGAGAGCTTTGGCTGTTGTGCTATTAATAAGAGCATGGCCAACCTCATCCTTAAGAGGCTTTTGCCATCCAGCTCTTCTGCTTCTAAGGCTTCTCCCGCAGGTCCCAAGATCAGGCCTGAGAAGCCTCGGCCATAAAACCCCAGGCACTCCAGGAGGGAGTGCAAGAGGTCTTCCTCCACTTCTACCTTTGGGGCAGCTCCATTGGGTTCCCCAGGTCTGAAGGTCTCCCGTCTTTCAGCTTTCCCTAGGAACTTCTGCATCAGCTTTGGCTCTGACATATTGGAGCTGTTCACCTTCAGCATTGAAAGCTTCTTGAAAAACTTCTCCAGATCCAAGCATACCAAGTCCTTTTCTGGTGAGAGGCACCTTCAGGCAGGGTAGCATCCACCTTTTATCCTTGTAGTCCTCGCTTGCTCGATTCCTCCCCTTCTCCTCCTGGTTCAAAGCTTTGCCAGCTTGGATCTGACATGTGGAGTCTCTTCCCGCAAAACCTCAAAGCTGTCCTCTGTGACCTCGTCTGTCCAGTCTTTGAAATTGTTGAGCAATATAAAACTGAACTGTCAGAATTGGAGCAGCTGATGTGTCCGTTTTTGCAGGTATAGATGCAATAAAGGCTTATCCCCTCCAGTCCAAGACGGACTCCAGGACCTCTGGCTCCATCTTTTAGATTTTCCTCCATCGACCTCTTCCGATTTGAGGTATTCAGGGCCATTTTGAGTTTCCATCCTGTAGATCAGATCTGGCGGTCTGGTGGTCTTCGGATCGGTCCTGTTCCTTGGTGGGTTTGACCCTGACTTGTTCAGGGCAGTTGGTACCTCAGAGCCATGGTGTCGAGGCTGGAGTTTCTGGGTAGGGGTCAGTGGTTCCTACTTTGGGATCATCAGTCTCTGAGATTTGGCCTTGGCTCAGTGCCAGTCTCAACATCGGGCCTGGGCGTGTAGCCCCTTAGGGTTTGGGGATTGTCTTCGTTACACTTGGGTTCTGGGACCATCAGATCTGAGAGGCCTGCTTCAGCCTCACACATTGTGGAGAGGATGTTCTCTCTTCTCCAGCCAGCACTACCTCACATTCCTCATCTGTTCTTGTGATCAGTCATTAGGCTGCTGCAGGACAGCCTTCAGGATCACTGAGAAGGCCCACCAGAAAAAGCCTCGGGCTGCCCACATGGTGGGATTAACCCATTCTTCTCCCTTCTCCAGCTTCATCTGAGTGGGAGATTTCAGGGAAGAGAAAGTGCAAGAGGAAGCACTTTGATTTTCTGGCAGAATCCCTCACAGAAGATACCAACCTCAATAAAGGATAGGGACCCCTTAAGTCCCCATGTGATGATGCCTTTTTTGGTAGTTTTATTGGGGCTGCTTCACTAGTGCGGAGGCTGGACCACTGATGCTGTGTGTCGAGACGAGTTAGGTTTTGTGGAAGCCTTTGATATAAGCCCATTCACAGCCCGGGTAGTACCCCCCTCAGATGCCTTCCTAGGTCTGGTATCACGGAGGGTGTGGAAGGAGCCCGATCCAGTAGAACCAATCCCTCAGAAACCAGACAGATTCCCCCTCCAGACCTCATTTCTGAAGAGATCTCCTCTATTCACTCCCTGAACAAGGAGACTCAGGCACTGTATCGATTTAGAGAAGCTATCCTGTGGCTCATCCACCTTTACTTTGAAGGCACTTAATTACCTATTGCACTTGATAAAGCTTCAATTAGATCTTTACTCAGAAATGTTAAGCACCCTCAAGACATAGCAGTCTCTGGATACCCAGAAGAAGCTGGAGACATTTGTCCACCTGGACTTCCATCACCAATGTTTCTAAGAGAATCATTTTGAATGCAGCTGATGGCATGTCCATAACAGCAGGTTCTGTTGCACTGAGGTGCCATGCCTAGATGTGGCTGTGCAACTTTGCGGATTGCTTTAGAGAGTCTTTCAGCAATCCCCCTTTTGACAGGTCTTCTTTGCTTGGACTCTAGGTTAATGACGTTGACAAGGAGTGAACAAGACTGAAAGATACTGTTTGCCATCAGAGTTTGCTTTTCCACTCCCCAGCAATCCTTCTCTAGGGAACAGAAAGGGGGCAAGCAACTTCTTCAGGAAGTAGCAGTACTCATTCCAGGATGCTTCTCTGAAAAATTCCTCTTGAGGGTGGGGAGGGGGGAATCGTGATGTACACCGCCCCAGGGAAAGAGGGAGTCCACAGAGTCAGGGCTTCCGTGGGGCTTTTTCTAACTGGTCTTCTCAGCGATCCTGAAGGGTTGCCAGACTGCTCACCTCTGGAGGCAGTGTTGGTGGTGTGTAGCTCTCCACTCCAAAGCTTGGAAGGCCATCACTGCAGACACCTGGGTGTAGAGTCGTATCCAGAGGTTATGCTATCACTTTTTTTATAGAATTACCAAAAGGTCTCTCAAAACACCTCCCAGGTGTTACACTCCATCATAGATGCTTCACAGTGGCAGAAATCAAGAGCTGCTTGCAAATTGAATCATCCAAGAGGTCCTATCAGACCAGATGGGATCTGGGGTCTGTTTCAGATTCTTTAGTACCAAAGAAGACAAAGGACTTCAGACCAATTTTGGACCTGAGCAAGCTGAACCAGTTCATCAAAAAAGGCCAAGTTCCATGTGGTCACGGTGCAGCCCATATTGCTTCATATGAGGAAGGATGAGTGGATGTGCTCGATAGACCTCAAGGATGCCTACCATCACATAAAGATTGTCATTCTTAGTGGTTCCTTCATGTCTGGCTACGAACCAATCACCATCAGTTCAGGGCTCTGTCATTTGATCTCACTACAGCCCCTTGGGTGTTTACCAAGTGCGTGGCAGTGTTCGCAGCCTGGCTGTGGCTGCAGGGATTTCAGGTCTTTCCGTACCTGGATGATTGTCTCCTCATCACCCCCCACAAAGGCATTGTTGATCTCTGCCAGAGATTCCTTGCTCCAACGGTGACAACCTAGGCATCCCTGTTAATTACCTCCAAATCGAGCTTTTAGCCTGTACAAGTCGTAGAGTTCATAGGGTATCATCTGGACAGGGACCTTCAGATTGCCAGGCTGTCAAGCGCCAGAGTTTTCAGTGTTTAATCTAAGGCCCTGTCAGTGCTTGCAGTTCCTAAACCTTCCGCTGACGCATTCTATGGCTTTTGGGTCCATGTGGCAGTGTTGATAGGAGTAGTCCCTCTAGCCAGTTATCACAAGGACCCTGCAATGGACAATGAGCACACAGTGGACTCTCCTTAAGCGTCCATTGGATTTCCCAGTACAGCTGATGAGAGCATGGCATGAGAAGATTTGGTTGTGGTTGTAGTCACTAGTACTACAAGGGAGACTATTTGTACTACTACCTCCTTCAGCCACGTTACCATGGATGCCTTCCTCATGGGGTGAGGGGGCATTTCAAAGGGAGGACTGTTCAGTCCAGTTCCTGGTCTTTCACAGAGGCTCACATTCACATCAACATTCTGGAAATGAGTAGTCCTCCTAGTATTGCAGGCTTTTCAGGACATCCTCCCCAAAGGTGTGATTGTGGTACAGGACGACGTCTGTCATCTGGTGCCTTAACAAATGGGCGGGACCATGTTCTTACCCTTTGTCAAGAAGCCATGAGAATTTGGCAAAGGGCGATCTCTCAGTGGTTTCTGGTGGCAACACATATATCTTGAGAAACTTCCAACATTTTGGTTGACAGCTTTAGCAGGAACATTGTATTGCCGCAAGAGTAGTCCCTAAATCCGGCAGTGAAGTCTCTGATTTTTCAGTGCTGGGGCACTTTGGTTCTCTGCTATCAAGGTTTAATTAGTGGCTAATTTGAACTTTCATATCAGTAGAGATAACATGTCCTTTGCTTTTCACAAGATTTCCAAGGCTTTTCTGAAAGGTTGCTTTTCTTCATCCTCTAGTACAGGATCTGGTACCTCTGTGGGATCAGCCCTTTGTTCTTTAAGTTCTAACTGGCCCCCTTTTTTGAAACTTCATCCTCCCTGGATTTGAGGCTATAGTCTTTGGCAAACTTTGATGTGAAGTTGTTCTATCTCGCCTTCATTCTTACTGGTTGGGTTCTTAACTGATCCTTTGTTCCGACTCTGACTTATACTAAAGCTCAAGGTCTTCCACTGGCTCGTGGCTGCATCCCTATCCCATCATGCTCTAGTAAAGCTGCTCAGATCTCGTTTGCCGCTAAACATATCTGGTGGTTCCTTTTTGGCTCTGGCAAAGTGACAAAACTTTTATTCATTGTTTGAAAAATTTCTTTTCCTTTATTGTAAATGTAGTGATTAGTGTTTTTAGTTTGAGAAAGTTAATTGCTGTGTTTTTTGCTTCAGGCCATCTTTTTATCGCTAGGTCTTTGTTCCTTCCCTATCCCAGTTTAAATTTCTATACTATAAGCCCATTTTTAATTAGAGGGTTTTCTGCTGCTGCTGTTAATATTTTTGAAGTTGATAAATAGTTTAATTGTACTGTTTAACTTAAATGGGCTGACTATTTTTTTTTTTTTTTTTTTTTTTTTGAGGGCTGCCACTGCCTGATGTTCTTCATCTCACATTGCTGCAGTCCTTACACTTGGGTAGTCCGCTGTCCTCGGTCGGCCCGAATATCAAAGTATTAGGCTGACGTCGGTCAAGGCGCTTAAGACTGACATCAGGACGTCCGGGTACAAATGCGCATGACCGACGTCATATCCTCAGTCTTTTTTGCCGCATGGTCCGATGCAGAAGCAGCGTTGCAAGTGCCGTTGCGTTCTGAAATTTTTCAATTGAGTTTCAGACCGAGTCAAAGTTGGCTAAGTACCCGTTGGGGAATATTTTAGTTTTTCTTGCCTCAGTGGTTTACCGGATGTCAGAAAAAGTGAATAACTGTATTTCTTGTGGGAAACAGATACCGCATAGAGATTATCATACTTTGTGTATTCCTTGTTTGGGGCCTGAGCACGACGTTGTTGGGTGTCGCTTTTGTGCTAGGTTCAATAAGCGCACTATTAAGCGAAGGTTAGATTGTGCCAGGTTGGTCTTTGGGAAGCGGTGCAATTATAAGATGCCGTCGGATGCTCCGACGCCCGCTTCTTCGAAGAAGCACAAAGACAAAGCAGCTAAACCCAGGCAAGAAGAGTCGTCTGTTCCGGACGCCGGTTCTTTAGAGGCGTCAGTGGAACCGGTGGTTCCGCCGGAGGCTTCTCTGGAGTCCCAGGGGGAGACTTTGTTATTGCAGGATGTGGCCTCTCAGGAGGCAGGTCAGGCTGAAGGGGCTTCTCAGGTTACTGTACTCCCCTCCCTTCCTAGGGTGGTTAGGCCCTCTCCTTCTGTTTCTAAGGCTTCTCCCAGAGGCAGGCCAGGTTTAGCTTCTGTTGGTGTCACTCCTAGTTCTACAGGATCTGTGCCCAAGAAGCACATGCTTAAAATGGCAGAAGATTTAATTACTTTGATTAGAGGTTCTTTGCCCCCTCCAGATAAGAGGCCTAGGGTGGAACCAGAGTTGGGGAGTTTTGAGCAGGCTTCAGATATTTCAGAGTCTTCGGCTGAAGACTTGCAGGAGTACTCTCCTTATTCTGATTCTGATGCAGATGATTCAACTCCTTCTGCTTCTCCTCCAGAGGATTTTTCTTTTCAGAGACTCTTCATTCCATGAGGGAACATTTTAAGTGGGAAGGTCAGGACTTCTCTGATTCCAGGAAAAGGCTTAGGGAATTTTTGCTTTTACCCCAGCATAGGCCTTTGGCTATACCACCTGTTCTGGATGTTGTGGAAGATGTGTTTGCAGAGGCTTCACTTAATCCTGATTCTTTGCCTCCTGCTCCTGTTAAACCGGATAGGTATTACAGGGTGCCTGAGGCTCATAAATATCTTTATAAGAGTCCTAGGGCGGACCCAGAAACTGTTAGTCAGGGACCTAAGGGTGTCAAGGCCTCTGTTGTAAAAAATCCGGTTCCTCCAGATAGAGGCCAGAGCTTTGGATAGATGGGGAAAGAAAGTCAATACTTCTTCCACCTTAGCTATGAGGGCTTTGAATTGCCAGTTTCACATGTTGAAATATCAAAACTATCTTCTTTCTCAATTGAAGTCAAAGGTAGATGCTCTGGCGGAAGGCATTGAATGTAAAGCATTACAAGATTTAGTACATGTTTCTGAACAGGTGGGTAAGCATTCTTTACAATGTGGTTTTGATGCTGTACAGGCCTCGTCTAGGGTGGCTGCCACTGGGTCAGTTCTTCGCAGGCACGCCTGGCTGAGGGATCAGAATTTATCTGAACATGTTAAGACAAGGATTTTGGATGCTCCTTTACAGTCTGATGTGTTGTTTGGTTCACCTGTGGAGTCAGTCTTGAAGAAAATGGAAGACAAGGCTAAGTCTATGCAGACTGTTAAAGATTTTTTGCAAGTTCAGCCTCCGAAGTTTAGTAGGAATTGGCCTGCTAAGGGGTGGACGTACCCTTCTTATGATTCACAGTCTAGGGGTAGATCTAGACGTGGTAGGGGCAGAGCTCCTTCAGACCTAGAACAGGGAGTTCTCCTGCACAATCTTCGGGTGAGGGCAGGGGCCAGTCCTTTCGTAAACAGGCCCAATGACCTACCTTTTCAGCTGCCAGATCCTTCTTGCCTGGCAGCACCTTTGGGAGGAAGGTTGGCACTCTTCAAGGAAAATTGGAGTTTGATTACCCAAGACAGATGGGTATTAGATATCATACACCAAGGTTACAGGTTTTATTTCCATACCTTGCCTCCTTTCAAAGGCATGCCGGACGTTCCTCCTCAGCAAAGACTAGAGGCTCACAAACAAATTTCTCTGCTGCTCCAAATAGGGGCCATACAACCGGTCCCTCTGCCAGAAGTGGGCCTAGGATTTTATTCTCGCCTGTTCCTAGTACCAAAGAAGGGGAACACGTGGAGACCAATTTTGGATTTATCTATCCTCAACACTTATCTGGACATTCCCAAGTTCAAAATGTTGACGTTACAACAGCTTTTACCTCTGCTGGGAAAAGATCACTGGATGGTGACTTTGGATCTCAAGGAGGCTTACCTTCATGTTCCTATCAGGCTAAGTTGCAGGAAGTATCTGCGTTTTCGAGCTGGGACATCTCATTATCAGTTCTCTGCATTGCCCTTTGGCTTATCTACTGCGCCCAGAGTGTTCACGAAGGTTCTGGTTCCAGTGATAGCTTTCTTCAGGCTAAGAGGAATACAGATCTATCCTTATTTGGACGATTGCCTGATTCTGGCCCAAGGAAAGGACGAACTTCTTCATCATTTACAATATGTGATAGCAGTGCTAAGATGCCTGGGGTGTTCTGTGAACGAAATAAAGTCCAGTCTAGTACCCTCTCAGGACATGTGCTTTCTGGGTGTGAGACTGAATACAGCATCCCAGATGGCCTTTTGACCCCGGACAAACAAAAGAATCTTTCTCTTTACTTCCATCAATTGTCTCATCAGTCCAGGCTGACTGCAAGGACAGTCCTTCAAGCCTTGGGGTTCATGGCATCTTGTATTCTGGTGCTTCCCAATGCCAAACTGCATATGAGGAAGCTGCAATGGTATCTCAAAACTGTATGGACACAGCACTGCCAAGATATGGACACTGTCATTCAGATAATACCTTGCATTCAAAAGGAATTTTTGTGGTGGGCTCAGGAATGTCACCTAAACAAGGGACTCTCTGTGACCCGGCCAGAGGCGAGTCAGATTCTAACGACAGATGCCTCAGACAAAGCTTGGGGAGCTCATCTAAATGGAAAGTGGGTACAAGACACGTGGCCTGCCAGACTTCAACATCTACATATCAACTTGAAGGAGATGTTAGCAGTCCAATTTGCATTGATAGCTTTCAAGGATTTACTCCTTCCTGGGCAGGTGTTGGTTCTAACAGACAACACAACTGTCATGTGGTACATCAACAAGCAAGGGGGAACACATTCTTATCCTCTATGCAGACAAGCAATGATTTTGTGGGAGACGGCTCTCAGTTTACATCTAAATCTTCAGGCAAGGTTTCTGCCGGGAGCACAGAACTCCTTAGCAGATGTGTTGAGCAGACAAATTATGGATCCCCACGAGTGGAAATTGGATCCTCATGTATTTCAGAAATTGACAGTGTTATGGGGAACTCCAGACATAGATCTGTTCGCTTCTCCACTAAACTACCAGTTGCCAAAGTTTTGCACAAAAAGGTTTCATCCCACAGCTTGGAAAGTGGATGCTCTCTCATTCAATTGGTGCAATCTTCATGTGTATGCCTTTCCACCTCTGCCTCTCCTCCCAAAGGTACTCCTGAAGGTCAGACAGGACAAGCCAAAGATGATTTTAATAGCTCCAGATTGGCCTCGACAGCACTGGTATCCATTACTGAGAAGTCTGGTACGGGAGCCTCCATGGCCTTTGCCTTCGATTCCACACCTGCTGTCTCAGGAGAACAGTCATCTACTCAATGTAAAACTTCACTCTCTTCACTTAACAGCCTGGCATATTCTGTTTTAAACCCTGGAGGGTCTCAACTTCCACAGCAGGTTTTGAATGTTATTTTGGAGGCCAGAAGGCCTAGTACAAGGAAAGTGTACGCAGATAAATGGAAGAGATTTTTATTTTGGAGTACAGCAAAGGAATTTGATGTTTCTAAGCCTAATTTAAGTGTGGCTCTTCAGTATCTTACTGAGTTACTGGACAAAGGTTTGTCCTTCTCTTCTATTAAGGTTCATGCTGCAGCAATTTCTGCTCACTATGACTGTGACCCACCATTGTTTTCTCATCCTTTGTTTAAGCAATTCCTTAGAGGGGCAAAGAATATAAGACCCCCACGTAGAGCTCCTACTCCTGCTTGGGATCTCAATTTTGTGTTGGAGAAACTCACTCTACAACCTTTTGAGCCTGCAGCTACTGCTGAGTTGAAATATTTATCATGGAAGACTGCTTTTTTGTTGGCCATTACCTCTGCGAGAAGGGTGTCGGAGTTACAGGCCCTTATGGCAGTTGAGCCTTTCTTAATTTTCCATAAGGATAGGGTGTCTTTGCGTACTAATCCTTCCTTTATGCCTAAAGTGGTTTCTAGTGTGGCTTTAAACCAAACTATTTATTTGCCTACTTTTTATGCAAACCCCCAAAATAAAGGGGAAAAGATTTTGCACACTTTGGATATACACAGGCAGTTGCGATATTATTTGAGCAGAACTAAAGGGTTCAGGCAGTCTCAGCAGTTATTTGTTTCATTTGCTTTGGGTTCTCAGGGCAAGCCTGTGTCAAAACAAACTATTTCTAAGTGGATTGGGTTTTGTATTGCTTTCTGTTATTCCCATCATGGTAAGGAGATTCCAGCTGGGATTAGGCCCCATTCCACTAGGGCTACTGCCACTTCTACAGCTTTTTTAAGGGGGGTGGCAACTAAAGATATTTTAGAGGCAGCTACTTGGAGTTCAGTGCATACTTTCTCTAAGCATTACCACCTTCCACTTTACTCTAAATCTAGGGCTGGTTTTGCCACTGCAATTTTACAGGGCATTTTGGCAGCTCCTACTGCTTTATAGTTTTGCCATCCTCCCTTACCTCTGCTTTGGGATTCTACCCAAGTGTAAGGACTGCAGCAATGTGAGATGAAGAACATAGTACAGATGTTCTTCATCTCACATTGCTGCAGTCCTTACACTTGGGTAGTCCGCTGTCCTCGGTCGGCCCGAATATCAAAGTATTAGGCTGACGTCGGTCAAGGCGCATAAGACTGACATCAGGACGTCAGGGTGCAAATGCGCATGACCGATGTCATATCCTCAGTCTTTTTTGCCGCATGGTCCGATGCAGGGGGGGGGGGCATTATCTGGGAAGGACAGTCCAAGGCACTTGGCAGGATCATGAGGCCCATTTGCACATTAATATCCTAAAGATGAGAGCAGTGCTTTTGGTGTTGCAAAGCACTACAAGACTCTCTCTTGCTGGGAACAATTGCAATACAGACAAACATGGTTGTCTGGTACATAAGGAGGGGCCAGATCCCTACCCCATTTGTCGAGAGGCCCTGAGAGTATGTCAGTGCGCAACCTCCTCCCAACGCTTTGATAGCAATGCACATCCTGGGAAGATCCATTGTGGTAGTAGACAAACTCAGCAGAGCAATTCTCATGCCTCATGAGTGGTCCTTAAAGCAAGAAGTAGCGGAAATGATCTTCCGCAAATGGGGCCAGCCTTGCTGTGCCCTTTTTGCCACATCCATGAATGCCAAATGCAGTAGCTGTTGTGCCCTGATTCCACCCCCTCCCCCCCCCAAGGGAGTCACCAAGGGATGCACTTGTACACGAGTGGCCCTTGGGTCTCCTTTGTGCCTTTCCTCTGGCCCTTGGGTCTCCTTTGTGCCTTTCCTCTGACACCCAAAGTTCTTCAGAAATCCATGTTATTGGGAAGCAAGCTGATTCTTATTGCCCCATACTGGCCTCATCAAATTTGGTTCACCTTCCTTTGGCCTCCTCTTCAGGAGGAACCATGGGTTTGGGACCTAGCTCCAACTCGTACATCCAGAATGCTTCACCCTTGTCTTCAAACCCTCAAATTGACCGCTTGGCTGCTCCGATTCCAAATATAGCCAAGGTTCCTGATCTTACTCCTTCTGTTAAACCTATCTTGATTTCTTCTCATAAGGCCGCAATGAGAAAATTATACTTGAGTAAATGGAAAAGGTTTTCTTCCTGGGCATTAAGTAATCACATTGATCCCTTTTCTGCTCTTATAAGTTCTATCCTTGAATTTCTAGCAAAGCTATTTAATGAGGGCGCAACTGCAGCTACCATCCATGTCCAGTTAACAGCAATATCTAATTTTCATACAACTGATTTAGCCCCAAATCTGATGTCTCACAGACTATGGAAAGCTTTCCTGAAGGGCACTAATTTAAGACCACCCATCAAGGTCTCTCTACCACTGTGGGACCTAAACTTTGTTTTGTCCTGTTTGACCCCCCCCCCCCCCCCGTTTTGAACCTGCAACTTCGTGTGATCTAAAGTTCTTGACATGGAAAACAAGTATTTTGATTTGCCATCACTTCTGCTAGAAGGGTTTCAGAGCTGCAAGCATAATCGATAAAGCCCCCCTACATGCTTTTACAGACAGAGTATCCCTTCAAACAAACCCATCCTTTTTACCAAGAGTATGCCGAGAGTCTAATTTAAATCGGTCCATAGAATTTCCAGTTTTTTTTTTCCTCAGCTGTGGCAACAAGGCAGAATATATGCTTCACCAACTGGATGTACATAGACAATTATGTTTCTGCTTACATATGGCAAAGGACTTCAGAAAATCTTATCAATTATTTGATTCGTTTTAAGAAGTAAAGAAAGGTGCTCCTGTATTTAAAGTCACACTTTCAAAATGGCTTTCAGATTGCATTACTTTTATATAGAAATCTAACAACAAAGTTCTTCTGTATAAAGTCGAGGGTCGTTCTACGAGAGTCATGGCAACCTCTTCTGTTTTTCATCTAGGCTACCACTTGATACCATTTGTGCTGCCGCAACTTGAGCAAGGCCTCATACCTTTATCGCTGATTACAAAGTAGATTTGGCCTCCAGGGATAGGGCCTCCTTTGGGTCCACTGTTCCGAAGAATATACTCCTGTGAGCCACCCAGGAAACGTGGTGCTAGGGATGCTGTCCAAATCAGTAGAAATGAAGGCGAGATAGGACAGCTTCACATGAAGTTATGTACTCACCATAACATTCCATGTGAGTTGTCCATCTCGCCTTCATTCTTACATCCCACTATCCTTCCCCCAACCTGTGATTCCTGGAGGACCAAGAGGTTCTTTAATTTGGCATTTGGCAAATGTGTTCTCTGACCTTCTTCTGTGTCTTTACAGAATGTTATAATAATACTTTAGGTAACTGCAGTTATCAGCAAACAAGTTCTGGGGAGCTTTACTAGAGCATGATGGGATAGGAATACAGCCATGAGCCAGTGAAAGACCTCGAGCTTTAGTATACGGCCGAGTCGGAACAGAGGATCAATTCTGAACCCAACCATTAAGAATGAAGGCGAGATGGACAACTCCCATGGAACATTATGGTGAGTACATACCTTCTTTTTTGTGGTGGCAATTACCTCAGCCAAAAGTTCCAGAATTGCAAGCGCTTTATTTTTCCCCATCCTTGCTTAATTTTCCGTAAGGATAAGGTTTTTCTTCGTAGAAATTCTTCCTTTTTACCTAAGTTTGGCTTCTGAGAATAACCTTCACAACTCCATTCGTCTTCCCTGTGTTCTTTCCCAATTTTTCCAAAAAGGCGAATATCTTTTTGCATTGTTTGGATGTGCATAGGCAACAACGATTTTATCGTGACTGTACCATATCTTTCAGAAAACTTAGCCAGTTGTTTCTCCTCCTCAAAATCCAGGCTGGGCTTACCTGTGTCTAAAGTAATTTTATCCAGTTGTCTGTCAGACTGTGTTTTGCTTGCATATTCTCTGAAAGGCAGGACTTCCCCAAAAGCCTAAAGGTCATTCAGTTGGGCTGTAACTACTACCGTTTTCCTTTTTGAGATCCCCCATAGATGCTATATGCGCTGCTGCAACTTGATTGGGTCATCAGACCTTTGTGTTGCATTATAATCTGGACAGTCAATTCAGATCAAGGCTTCTTTTGGTTCTACTGTCTTGTGGAATATCCTCCCTCTGTTCATCACGAGGAATTGTCATGGCTGTGGACTTTCTCCCTCAGTTGGAATCCCGACACAGCAGACAACATTGAATACGAAAGTTATGTACTCACCATAACAATAAATCTGTGCTGTCCGTTTCCATCTGGTTCAACCTTTATGCACTCCTGTCCCTGAATTTCTAGTTGATTTGGCAAGTCTTCCCTCTGTGATGACTGGACAGTAGGGGTTCATGCATTCTGCTTGCTTAGTTTCTCATTTCCCCTGGGTGTTTTTCTTGTAATGGGAGGGAATGAGGACTACTTGGATATGTTCTAATTTTTGTTTTCCTCATGGGGGCTAACTCAGTCTGGAGAGTTGTGGGTAAGGGAAGTGGCGCCAAGTCGACCTAAAGGCTTTAGAATTGGTTGTCTCGGATCTGAGGTCATACAGATAGAATCAGACGGAGACAACCTGCATATTTATGATGTGTACATAACTTTTCTCTTGCTCAAGGTTTCTCTCTTTGAAGAGAACATGGATGTCTTTACTTCTTCACTGTGATCAGCTAGCTACAGCAATGTAATGGTTCGTGTCCAGAGTGCCATCTATGGTGCCAGCACAGGCTCCCCTTCGTCTCTGGATACTTGTTACAGGATGGGGAAGGTATACCATCTGCACAGCTTTTTTTTTTTTTCATGCTTCAGCAACCTACTCTTTGATGTCTGCCCCTTTAGTGTCTTGATAACATGAGTGAGTCTCCCTGACATTTGAATAGCAGGTGTTTGCCTCCTTGACTGTGGAATACTAGCACTTGTTCACTAGTGCTTGCTTTCCAGATATTGCTTCAGCAGACAAGGATATATCCAGTGCTCTGCAGACGGGCCTCTCAGACGCAAGTATATCATAGTATGACATTCACACCCTGCGTTTCTTGCATTGGGACCGTTGGTATAGCACATATGGGAACATGTGCTTAAATATTGGTGCTGTTCATTCAGAATCCTGGTTTGCAGAACTCTCACCCCCCTTGGTCTACATCTTCATTAGTTTTTTTTCTTATCTGCTCTAGCCTAATGGGCATCTTGGAAGAGGGCACCAGCTTACTGTATGTTGGGATTCTAAAGTGTAAGACATTAGAAGGTCATGGACAAAAATAGATTGAGCTCCCTGTTTTACTTGACACTGTAGCACATGACATGGAGAAGGAGATTGGTGGTGGCGCACCTTCATGCCCTCCAGAAAATGATTCTGCTCTGTTTCAGATCCTGTGGCTTGTAGAAGAGAAAGGAGTTTGTCCATTAGAATCAATTTCTTTGTGATAAGGGGGCTGTAAAAGCTTAGAGTGGCAGAAGGACAGTTTTCTTAATGTGTTCCTCCCTTAACACACACATTGAAAGACATGCCCTTAATCTGTTGGAGCACTCTGAATTGGTGGCTGCAATACTGAGGTGGACAGATAGAATGCTATATATCCCCCAAGGAATTTAGTTTGAGAGATGTCACACAGCCATTTTGCAGCAACTTTTAAGGGGTTCAGAGCTTAAGACCCATTTTGGAAGCTTGCATGTTTGTCTGATTGATCTGAACTACTTGACAACATTTTGTACTTTTAGGGTGATGCACTGGATAAAATAGAAATATAGCATGCAGAGGAGTGCATATTTGAAAACCCTTTACGGGATACTCTGAAAGCTCAAATCTCTGTAGCTAACTTGGTAAGCAGCCTCAATTTCTGGGCAGCTTAAGTCAGTGACAGGGTTACAGGCTCTGACATTGATGTTCATTGACACCCTGGCTCTGCCTAATCCTTCCTTTATATCCTTTAGACGGACTTTTAAGAACCCCTTGTTACTTGGGGTAGATATGAGATGACACAGCACTAAAAGCATAAAGGACCATTCCCTTATGGTTGCAGGTACAAATTTGTCGCCAGCCACCACAGAGCAGTTGTAGCTTGATGCAGGGAAGTTAGCAGATGCCTTTTTTGCCCCATAACCCTGCAGCATCAACCGCAGGAGTATGCAAAACCTTAGGACCACCATACATTAAGGATATAGCAAGAATTTTAGGCCATAAGCAAGGGTCTGACTTGACATAACTGTGACTCTGCTTGACCATATGGAGGTGGTTAGGAAATAGGTGCTTCCTCCACACTTTCAGTAGTTGTCTGTCATGCAAGAGGAATGTAGAGGGGGCATAATCAGCCAAGGATGTAGTTTGACTTTTTTGTTTGTTTTATACAAACCTCTTTATTAAATTGTCACATGTTTAAGAAATGCCATGAGTAAAAATATCGTGATAGAAAAGAAAACACAGTAGAATAATTTTTAACATGAGCTTCTGTTCTAGACTCAGCTGGTCTTTTACTTAACACTTCCCTAGCATTTTTTTTTTTGTTATCACTCCCTGATGGGGAAGGCAGTCTCTACCTTGTAGTTAAACTTCTCCTTAGCTTTATCTCACTCAGTTGCCTTTCCCTCCCCTAGTTATTTTGCTCCCAAAACCTTGGCTCCTTTGCTAATTTCCTCCAGTAAATTCCAGCCCCTTATTGCCTGTTTTCTATTCCCCTAATTGTTTCCATCCCTATTGGTAATTTTTTTTTCTCCATACCAGTATTGGCTTAGTTATTGGAGTACATTATTTTACTTTATGGATGCAGTATTCTGTGTGATTGTTGCTAGACTCCTTAAGGACCTGCATCAAAATCTTAATGTCTCCTTATTTCTCAACCCCCCCCCCCCCTTTGTTCATCATAATCTAAATTACACTTTGGTTTATAACCTTCTGCTTGTGTTCTGCATATTAGTCTTATCTGTGTAGCTCTAAAATCTCCCTTCAAATATGGTAACTTTGTTCCGTGGGGAGAATTCTCTTCTTCCACTTGGTTGTTGATCTCTTCTCCTCCCAAATTCCTTAAACTCGTTATCATCCACCGCTTTTTCTCTAGTTGATAAAAATATGCCTTGCCTGTATATAAAACTTAAGGGAACAAAATATATCTTCATTGCTTGCATCATACTATCTATATCAATAATCAGGAACTTCCAGCATCTCAGTTTTTGTATCTTTTTGTGTAGACTCTTCCCACAAATTTTTAACTCTTACAGCTAAATACTTCATCTTATGTTTCCATATGTATATTTCTGAACCTGATCATGAGGGCATCCTTAGTTTATTGCTGTAGTCTTTGTGTTCTCTTCATTTATTTGTATCTTTTGATCACTGCTGCAGTAGCAGCTTAAATGGGTTATATCCTTAAAAGGATATAATGGCCAGCCAAATTCCAAAGCTTTGGGGTACCTTCCATGTGCCCAAATTGTCAAGCACCTCGGGCTGAGGTGATTAAAAGACTAGCTTGGGTGTGAAGCCTTTCAGAGCTTTACTGTTGCCAAAGAATATGCTCCTCTGAGGCTTTTGAAGATCGATGGTTGGCTTTTGCTTTACTGTGCTGGGCAGGGTAAGTTCCCTTTGGGGGAAAAACTTCCAGTTTCTTAAATTTATTTGTTTTATTAATTTCCTCTTCAGGGAAAGCTATCTTAAATCTATGAGTGTTGTCATTTAAAGGACTGTTTTGAGATGGCAACATGCTTTTAAACTGAGCGCTCATTTTTTTCCTGTAATTTTAAAGTAGTGTTGGCTAACTGCAAACATATTTTCTGTGGGGAAATTGTTTATTTTTCCTTGATTGGGTTGTAGTGTGTGAAAATGCTTTTTACTGTTTTTTTTTACTTTTGTTATATAAAGAAGTAACTTTTGTGGATTGGTAGTTCTACTGGCATGTGCTGCTTGTCTTCTCCTGGGGAAAGGGGCACCATTTTCAGCTTGAACATGGAACTGGCTACCAGTCCCACTGTCACTCCTTCTTCCAGCCACAAAAAGAAAAAGTTAAGCAAACAGCCTTTGTCAACATAGCAGGCTAGCCATTACCTCAACTGCAATAGGGTGACTCTGCTGTGGCCATTTTTTGTACCTCAGACCGTTCATCCTTTACCCTGGATCCCTCTGGTGTAGTACCTAAAGCCACTGTGAACCGCGAGTCAGCCATGTTTTCTGCATCTGAGTCCCCTTAATGGGCAAGGGAGACCCACTTTTGTTGGTTCTGGGAGAGGGAACAGGTAAAGTTTCCCTGTTCTGCTAGAATGTTGTACCAATCCTTGGAGAACAGCTGACCCAATTTTTCTTGTCAAAAAGAAATGGAGAACTAAGCATGTATCTACTCCTCCTCAAATTTATGTGGAAAAGGTTTGTTCACTGGGTTTGGCTCTGGGTTTAATTCAAGCTATTAATCCTCATTCTTTTACTAGAAACTATTTTACAAGAAGGGATTCTTATTTTCCTGAAGAGTTAAGATTCTGAATCTGAACAGGAATATGCAGAGACAGGTTTAGAGATTTTTTCCTCAGATTTCTGATTCAGACTGAGGGGAGTTTTTTTGAATCTTCGTGTGGGGGCCTCTTTTCCTCTGGGGTTATTGCTACAATGTGCTGGTGTTTTCAATGGGAGAACACGGAGGTCTATCACTCCCTCAGAAAATACTACGAGTTATTACAGAATGATATTCCAGAAACTAAACCCATCCCTCTTGTTCTGTCAGTTGTATGTGCTACTGCCTTGCAGTTCTCCTGTTAGTCAGATGCCTCTAAAAAGCAGATGGGATGTATAAAATTCCTCAGACTTTTACATTTTTATACATATTCCCAAATCTGACCCAGCAGCTACAGTCTTAATGATCCCTGTGCTAATACGCACTTAGTTAATTCCCATCCTACTCTTTCTGATAAGGATGGGAAAGTATGGGGGGGTGTACATCTGCAACTTTGGTTTTCAGATTTTTTTAATTGTCAGGTTCTGATGTTAAAGTGTGTTCTGTCAAATTGTGAACATATGAGGAATGTTTTATTTGTACTTTCTTCTTCTGTGGAAAAATCTGCTTTAAATAACTTTTTTTTTTTTTTCTTTTGCACATGTCACTATTTCTTGTTTTCAGTGTTGTGCATGACTCTTGATACTTTTTCCAGGGCTGTGGCCACTAGTACTGTTCAAAGGGGGTTTGCATGGCTGCATTCTCAGAACCTTCAAGATGATATTAAAAATGAAATTTTAAGCTCTCCCTTTGGTAGAGATTTAGTGTTTGGCTCCCCCTGCTGCAGAGGTGACCAAAGCGTGTGGTGAAGAGGGCAAGATGATTCAGGGGATCTGTAAGATTTTTTCAAATCTCCTTTTCCAGATTGTTCAAGGGATTTATTTCCTTTCTCCTCTTCCATTTTTTTCTTTCAGCAGAAAACCGAGTAAGCAGTCTCAACAGAATTCAGGTTAACAGATGTTCAAGAAGAAACTGCAAGGGAGTTCCAAAAAGAAGTCTGTAACTTACCAAAACCAAAGACAAGTCTAGTATGTCTAAATGACTATTCATGAGACCTTGTGACCTACTCTCATGGTGGTCCCCTTTTTCTTCCAGAAAGTCTTAATCGCAGTTTTTCTCTCTGGCAACAGATTTTCAGACATATGGGTTTGAATATCGGTCATCATTGTTACATATGGCGGTGGGAGGAAATCCCTACTTTCCAGGGGCTCATTCTTCATTCTCCAGATCAGAGACTTTTGTTTCTACCTGTTCTTCATAACATGCTGTCTCGAGGATTGTCCTTCCCAAGTGGAGAAGAGTTTTTAGTCAAGGATTTTCATATTGCCAAAGAAAGAAAATGCTTGTAGACCAGTTTTGGATCTTTTTACTTTTTGTAAACCTATTTGTGAGGATGCTCCAATTCAAAATTGTCACTTCACAACCTGTTACATCTTGTTCCTCTTTCTTAAAAATGGACTTATAAGATGATTATCACATTCTTGTTCATCCAGACTTCAGACGCTTTTTAAGGTTTTGTATGTCTGGATTGCATTCAGTTCTCCATCTTGCCCTTTGGGCTATCCTCTGCAGCAAGAGTGTCCACAAAGTGTCAAGCTCCAGTTATAGCTCATTGAAGGCTACAGAGTAGCCACATTTTTCCATTTTTAGACAAATTGCTTCCCTTTACAGAGTCTTTTTCAAAAGTGTCTGGCATCTCCCTCTCTCTCTCTATCTTAGGTGAGATATGTCTTACACAAGCTGGGATTCCAAGAGAACATTCAGAAGTCTCTCTACTCCCTCACACAGGATTGTGTTCTTGGGATGTTAAGTAGACACCTCTGTTCAAAGAGCTTTTTCTTCCAAAGGAAAAAATCCTTTTGATCTGTTTCTAAGGTTTTCCACTCAGACTTCAGTCACTGTGTGGGAAATCTTCAGGATTTTGGGTCTCAAGACATCTGCATTTCACATGATACCCCTGGGAAGACTGCATGAAAAAAGATAGTGCTGTCTGTAATCTCTTTGGTCCCAGCATCAACACCCTTTATATTTTCAAATCCCTGCGGGGGGTTGTTAGAAAAGAAATCTTTTGGTGGAGAGAAGATATCCTTAAATCCAGGTTTCTCCTTCTTTCCTGCATCACAGCAGTCAGTTGCCTTAGGCGCTTTGGACTTTCTTGGGGATCAGTTTCAAAAAGGATAAAAGTACAGGGGTGTGGGGCACCAAGGACAAATGCAGAAACACAGATATCTAGGAGATGCTTCCCTGATCAAAGCACTCCACTCCCTGAACCATCTTTGATCCTCAGGACCTCTTCAAGTGGTTTCAGACAATACCACAGTCATGCGGTACATTAGCAAGCAAGGAAGAACCAGGTCATACCCCCCTTTGCAGACTTACCATGTTTGGGATGTAGCTTCACAGCACATTCTCACTCTACAGACATCCTTCATTCTGTCAGAGCAAAATTGTGTAGCAGACAAATTGAGCAGGACCAGAGCACAGTCCCTTGTGAATCAAAACTAGATCTTGGGATCTTCCAACATTTGAGCCATCTGAGGAGAGTTCTTCAAGTAGACATTTTTGCCACTTCTTTGAATAATCAACCGGAACAATTCTCTTCCAGACTTGTATGCAAAAAGACCTTAAAGATGAGAGCCTTTTCTTTCCGTTGGATAGGAAAAAGGCCTGGAAGACAGGAGCCATTTCTTTTCTTGGATAGGAATGTTTCTGTATGCTTTTCCACCAATATCCTGAGTAAGTCTGAAGATTCAGAAGGAATCCCCCAGGATCTTTGTGGTGACTCCCTTCTGGCCTAGGCAACTGTGCTTCTCCCCTCTTTCAGAAATGGCCAGGGGCAATTACCACACGCTTCCTCACAGACTGGATCTACTCATACAAGAACAGGGGTGCTTGATACATCCGGGCATCAGTCATTTTCAGTTGACTGCCTGGATGATAAGGTGCTAATTCTGTTTAGGCACATGTTTACTGAGATGTGCATCAGGTACTAATGGAGGCAAGAAAGACTGCTACTGGAAAATCACCAGGAAATTAAGACAGCAAACGGCCTCCAGAAGAATGTAAAGTAAACTCCAATGGTGTCAAACACGTACTTTAATATATTTGTACCAGCTAATCTGGCTGACTTGAGGTTCTTAACATGGAAGACACTTTTTTTTACTTATGTCTCTGACCTGTACAAGAATATCCGAGTTGCAAGCTCTAATGGTAAGTCAGCCCCATCTTATTTTCCATAGGGATTGGGTTTAAGAACAAATTCTCCTTTTATGCCTGTAGTGGTATCCAAATTTACTTTAAGCCAAACAGTACATTTCCCTGTTTTCTTTACTGAATCTGCAGATGAGGCAGAAAGGATACTCCATACCTTGGAAGTTCACAGACAACTTGGGTACTATCTTGACAGAACTGTATCTTTCAGATCTTTGGATTAATTGCTTATTTCTTGTAAAGGTAAGAAGGGACAGCCTTTGTCAAAACAGACTATTTCCAGATGGTCGTCTAAGGCTATTACTTTTTATTGTACTCACCGTAACAAATCTATTCCAGAAAGGGTCATGGCCCTCTGGCTTCATTTGTGGCTTTTTGGAAAGGGTTGGATTCTAGAAATATTCTAGAAGCTGCTACTTTGTCCTCTTTACATACTTTTACAAAACACTTTAAGCTTGATTCTTTCTGTGTGTCCAGATCATGTTTTGCTAATACCAATCTCCAGGGACTCCTGGACTTCTCTCTTTCCACCTCCCAAATGTTGTAAGCTAGGATATCTACTCATATAGCCAAGTTTACTGCAGCAGTGATCAGTATGATGAACGTGGTACGGATTTGTAAGTTGAACTTTGCCATATATGTTCGAATTATCACTTTTGCAGTAGTTTATCCTCATCCCCCCCTTGTTTTTTGGGTGTGTTTTTTATGCCAGGGTGAGGATGTTTATGCTTTACTAGCACAGTTCTTTCAGCCTTCTCCTCTCTGCTGCCAGGAAAACTCTGAAGGGCTGTGCACCCATACTTATTTTAGTCAGCTCCGGTTGAGCTGCTTGACAGTTTTAGGGCATGGAAGATGGCCTTAACCTTTGGAACGTGGCTGGC